>NW_028327178.1:47829090-47980606 GCF_987537825.1 Furipterus horrens | reverse complement strand
CAATGCCCAGAAAATACAAGGGGAAATCTGAATGGAAAGTGACAGAGGTCTTAACTGATTACGCTAAAAACATGTTATTATTGAAATTTTTACGAAAACATGTGACCAAATGAATGAATTTGATAGAGCCTCTCCCAAGACTTTGAAAAGGGCCTCTACAAATGAGAAGCCCTGAAGGTTAAGCTTTTATTAGCTTTATAATAAGTTAGCTTTTGACACACAATAATGTCTGTTGAACAAAGTAAAGAAGGAATAAGCAATATCCAAGACTCAAATCTGGTTCTCCAAAATGCAAATACTGTACCTTATTTCTGTAACACTGCTGAATGTGGTGCAGTCTTATATGATGGAGAATTCAAGCTACACACACACTAAGCCGTTAGGAGTGCTCTCAATATCCCTCTCGGTTAAGGAAAGATGCTGCTAGGATTTTGTGGTGGTGGAGGGGACAGTAAGAAGAAACACTGAAGAAATGGTGGAATATTATTTGAAAACTAGTAAACATTCTGTTCATGTTCCTGACACTGGCATGAAGTCAGAGAGATCAGGGGGTAAATGATTATGACCTTGGGCAAGTTACATTACTTCTAAAAGCCTGTGTTTCCCTGTCTAAAAATGTCTGGCCCATAATGCGTAGTCAATAAATAGTAGCCACTATTGTTATTGTAATGAGAAGACTGCTCTGACACGTAATTGATTACTCACCTCAACTTCCTTTGGTCATCCTTCTCGATCCTGCCATTCATTTTTTTATAAATCATGCCACAAAGCAAATGAGATCGGATGCCTCATTTGGCTGTCCCTTGTGCTTTATACACCCAAGACCTTAAAGTAGGTAGGGCTCCTCACAAATCAGGAAATCAGTCATTACAGTCACAGTCCTCACTTTCTGCATTAGTATTTTATTTGTTTTTACCATTCAGCCAAGAGCTTTATCTGAAGCCAATCTCCTAACTGGTTGCCATTATTGCTCTTTCCAAGAAGCTAGACTGATTCTAGAGGAGGAAGAAGATAGGTAGCCCCAAATAATTTTTCTGTCTACTACCTTAGAAAGAATTCTAAAACTCAAGATCGATGAGGTTTCACTAGATGCAGCGCACTCAATGGACCTCAAGTCGACTGGTCCCTGCTAGCTCATCATTAGCTTAAATTTTCAAAAAAGAAATAAAGTTGAAGACTCATGTGACCTAAAAAATATCTATTTACCAACAAAATAATATAGACATGACCAAAAAGGATGCCCCTCTTAAAGGTAATAATATTCTTTGTGAATTACATTTCAAAGCTAAAAGTCTATTTTAAACTAATTACATTTGAAGGTTTTAATTCATTTCTTTCATACAGTGAAAAAAAAAAAAGTATCTGAGGGTTTTCTCACTGCAATGAGAAAAAAAAAAAGGCAAATGACCCTTCAGTAGGCAGATGTGACCAGCAGCAATGGCAGATGGATTGCCCACTCTGCCATTATCGAGTTGAGGCTTTTCCAAGCACAAATAAAGCCGTTATTGTCACAAGGTGTAAATGTACACAAATCCATTGAAGAAGAGATTAGAGTGGGGTGGGGATATTATTTGGTGATAAAGGTAAATGCCATTATAGAGTATATCAGTGGACACAAATGATATGAAAATTAATAAAAGTACAAAAATTATTTGAAAAGTAGACACATATACTCTTGAAATTATCTCAAATTTATATGGGTTTTGAAGAAAATATATAAATCTAATCCAATCAGTGCCAGCTTTGTGGACTAGTTATTATACATTAAAATTATCTTTTCCTTTAGAACATTCAACATCTGCACGTTGTCTCTAATTCCCTTACCAATTTTGTACCTACCTGCTGACCTATTACCGTGCAGTGCCTTGACAGTGCCCATGATCATTTTCAAGGCAAATGCTTTTTCCCAGGTGCCTTTTTTTTTTAACTTTCTAGCCAATTTCATGATCAACACTGGCCTCAATTATATACTTTCTAAAATCAATGAGAAAGATTTATTGCTCCTTTCTCCTGGTATAACACAAATTAGTGAGAAAATACGCTTGTCTCATTTTATATATTTTTTTCTTTCCAGTAATATTGATCATCCCATTTTTCTCACTTTTCTCTGTGAAAGCCCATAGTGGAAGGGGGAGACAGCTAATTTGTTAAATGAGCCCCACAACAGTTGAAATTAGTTCATACGTCTTTCCAGGGGCTTTCTCTGCCAGAGTTAAAGTCATCCTTCAGTGGCAAAGCACCACAAATGCCAATGATGTATTTTAGATAAAATATGTCCCAAGACCAAGGATGGCAACAATTACAATAGGTTTGTCTGCAGTTTTGTACAATTATTTATCCTGAAGGTTGGACCTTAATTCCAAATAGGAGATTTTAAAGATGTTGCAAAATTAGAACAGATTAATTATAATGGTCTATTCTCATAGCCTTTAGCACCCACACATGAGGCTCACAGTCTAGAAACCTATAGACCTGAACCTTCTTCCACAGCCTGAGAATATTTAAATAGTATGGGTGAATATATCATCTTCCTAATGTTTAAACAAAACTAATGTTTAAAAGGCATATCTCTGAATTGTTTTTTCTTTCTTCCTATCTCAGCACAGACTTCATACAGGCTACAATCAACGTTAACAACTTTAAAGCTTATTTTTATACAATGATAGGCATAATCAATAATCTCACCTCTAAGGAGTTAGTGCATGATTGAATGCTGAATGCTCTGGTCCAGAGCAGAAGTTCCTATCTACAGTTGCCAGATAAACTACAAGATGTTCAGGATTGCCAGGTGGTTCAGTTGGTTGGAGTATCATCCTATGCACCAGGATGTTGTAGATTCAATTACCTGAATCAACATCATGGTGATCTTATGACCTCATGTGTCATTACTCACTATCCAACTCTTGGTAATGGAAATTGTCACTTAGGCCTATTGAAGTCAGAGAATGATTATATTTAGCCAGAAGCCCTCCTGTTTTCTCCTTCTTATCCCTGTGTTCTAATATGCAAAGTTTGGCATTCACCACAACTATAGCCCTTTATATTTAGGAATAATTAGATTAGTGTCTCCTAAATTAACTTAGCTGATGATAGGTTGGTGTTCCTAGAAGTTATCTAGTGCAGTTGATGCCTACTGTGGTTCTTTTGTATTACTTGATTCATATCTATAGACAGGACTCCTTACTCCAGCTGGCCATGTCATAAATGCATGTTTTTTTGTCCCAAGTAAAATTGGGCAAGTCAGGCCACTGTAAATACATCAGTCCTTGGAAAATTAACTAAAGGTGCTCAACCAATGATGTCCCAGTGATATCAATGCAAACCTTCTGAAACATCAGAAGCAAGTTCACTCTGCACATCTTATCATCCCTTAGTAAGCCTCTTTGAATTCTCATTGGAAGTAAAATTAATTTTGTGCTTATTTTTGTACTTTATTTTCTGTTCTGAAGCAATACCATCTTGATGTCTGAGGAGGAATGAGAACAAGAATGACAGTGTTGATGCAAATTTGAATAACCTAGTTTACTTAATTTAACATCTTTGCATTTCCAAATTCAACTCCATTTAAATAAGAATGTTTTATTTCTTCTCTAAGATAAGAATTCATGTACAATATTATCAAAAGACAAGCTTACCAGATGGTTTGGAGCCCAGCAGAAAGGTAACAAAGTACATTATCATAAAAACACCTTATTCTTTTTAAAGTTCATGCTAATTTTTATAATATATATTCAGATCATACCCTGTTTGAGAATGATAAAAATTCTTTTCTCTAAATAGACTCAGGGGGAGAAAAGGAAGAAAACTTAAGCTGAAAAAGTTAAGTCAAACCTCATACCTTGGTAAGTTAGGGTGGTTTCATTGATTCATTCATACATTTGTTTCTTCATCCACTCATTTCTTCTTTATTCATTTAGTGAATATTTTTTGAGTGCCTCCAATATATGTGCCAGACTCCAGTTATAAATAATTTGATTGGGGTGTGTGTATGTGTGTGTGTGTAAGATGAACTCCAAAAATGCTTTTAATTTCCAACATACCTGTTGTTTAATAGTCTCATGTGTGTATTAGTCTTTATTGTTTTACCTCTAGGAATAATTAAATGAACATTCTTACACATATGAAATTGAGAAAATCTCATACTTCTAGAAAGGAAGCTTCAGCCAACCACTTATTTTTAAATGTCACTTTAGTCTGTTAAAATGTCAAAGATTCATATCAGGAGGATAAAAGCAAACATCAAGGCTGCACAACACAAACAATATTAATAGAAAGATGAATATTTAATCAATTCTTATTGTTTTCTTTTAGACCAACCTGAGCTTGTGTATGTGGCTGACTTTGGATGAATGGACTCAATGGAGGGGATGTTAGCACTGTCATGGGCTGAGAAAGTTCTCCTTGAGGAATACAGGCTTCCAAGTTTCAGGTGTAAACACCATTAGTCTGTAAAACAAAATATTTTGAGTTTCTCAAGTGTCTGTAAACTGTCTTAGTCTGACTTTTCTTAGCAAAGGCTTCTCCATGATTCATATGGCACAAAACAGATGACAGGAATGCAAATTAGGCAGCCTGCTGATACAATGGTTTATTATTATTATTATTTTTATTAACCCTTGAGTTGTGAAACCAATTAAGTGTGGCATGACCAGCATAGACTGGAATAGAACAGAACAAATTGGACAGGAGTGGGAAGTATCAGAATGGATCGTATGGCACATCACAAGGGTAAATATGTTTGGGGAAAACTTTTTTCTTAATGTAAAATCTCTTGCAACATCAGTTTTTTTTTCTCTCTGGTGAATTTTCCCATTATTACAAACATGCAGTTATTTCATTTTAAAACAAAACCTCTCCTGATCCCACTAATTACCCTGGTTACTCCAATTCTTCTCCCCCTTTAACAAATTTCCTGAAAGCGGTATCTATTCTTTCTCATTTCTCTCCTTCCAGTGTATCTTAACTGCCCTTCTTCCATATTTCAAACCCATCACTCCAGCAAAACTACTATAGTTGAAGTCACCAAAGATGGCCAGAGTTCCAAATTCAATGGTAATTTCTCAGCCTTCATCTTGCTTAGCTGAGCCATGACTCTGGACATGGTGATCCACTTTCTTCCCTTGTCCTCCACTGCAGTTACTCTTGTCCAAGTCACCTCCTCTTTCTCTATAGTGTTAATGTTCTGTAGTGTTAATGTTCTGCCTCTTACCTGATCTTTTTGCTTCTTCCCTCGCTACTACCCCATTTCTCCTCCTGCTACTATCTGTTCTCAACATAAAAGTTATATCATTTGCTTAAAATCCTCTATAGACTTCTCATGTCATTCAGTGTTAAAGTCAATATTTTTACAGTAACCTACCGGATTCTACACAATCACCCTCCTCACCCACCTCTGGCCAGACTTCATTGTCCACTATCCTCATTCTGTTCTACCATCTGTGCCCACACTGACCCTCTCCCTGCTCCTTAAACCCACTGGGCTCCTCTTGCAAAAGCTTTGCATTTACTATCCCTCTGCCTGGAATACCTTCCACCACATAGGTGTCCAGCTTGCTCCTCCACATCCTGACAAAATCTACCATCTTCCCTGGATGCCCAATCTAAACTTTACACATATACACACTTTATATCCCCATTCCCTTAGCATTCTTTACTATCTAAACACTCTGTAGATTTACTTGTGTTTTTTCTCACGGATCTTACCCACTTGAATATAACCTTCATGAGGGCAGAATTTTTTTTTCTTTTGTTCACTGCTGTGTCCAGAATAGTGCTTGGTACATTGTAGGCCTCAATGAATGTAAATAAATTTGAATTCACAAATGGGTGGATTAATAAACTAGGTAGTTATATAAATGTGAGAGCTTTTGTTGTTGTTTTTAGTATAGATGTGGTGAAAAATAATTTTAAGTCTCTGATGTAATTTTTTTTTTAAAAAAGCTTGAGCTTTGAACACAGGTGGACTTGGGCTCAAATATGACACTAAGGGACATCCTATAAATATATTTACCATGTTACTGCACAACAAGCTCTCTCAAGGCCAGAGAAATCACTTCTCCATCCATATTTCTTTTTTTTTAAATATGCTTTATTGTTTATGCTATTAAAGTTGTCCCAATTTCTTTTCCATTTGTTCCCCTCTATCCAGTGACCCCCCTCCCTCAAGTTGTCCCCCCTTTAGTTCATGCCCATTGGTTGTGCATATAGTTCTTCTCAACATATTCCTATCTACTCCACTCCCTTCTACTATGCTTCTTAATTCCTGTACCGTCTCCCTCCATTTCCCCCCACTCCCTCCCCACTGACCTCCCCCACAAATGTTCCCCATACCTATAATTCTTTTCCCACTCTTGTTACCTACTTAGTCTGCCTTTGTTTCAATTCCCTAGCTTCTGTTGTTGGTTGTTGTGATACAGTTTTCATTTTAATGTTCATAATTTTGATCCTTCTTCTCCTAAACAAGTCCCTTTAACATTTCATATAACAGTGGTTTGGATCTGATGAACTCCTTCAGTTTTACTTTGTCCTGGAAGCACTTTCTCTGCCCTTCTATTCTGAATGACAGGTTTGCTGGATAGAGTAATCGTGGTTGTAGGTTTTTGCTTTTCATTACTTTAAGTATTTCTTGCCAGTCCCTTTTTGCCTACAGTTTCTTTTGAGAAATCAGCTGACAGTCTTATTGGGACCCCTTTTGTATGTAATTCTCTTCTTCTCTCTTGCTGCTTTTAAGATTCTCTCTTTATCCTTAATTCCTGACATTTTGATTATAATGTGTCTTGGTGTGTTTCTCCCTGGGTCCAGTTGTTTTAGAACTCTGTGCTTCCTGGACCTGTAAGTCTATTTCCTTCCCCAAGTTAGGGAGGTTCTGCTTCATTATCTTTTCACTGTTTTCACATAATTTTTCAATTTCTAGTTCTTCTTCTCCTTCTGGCAGACCTATGATTTAGATGTTGGCCCGCTTATAGCTGTCCGATAAGTTTCTGAGCCTCTCCTCATTTTCTCACTTCTAGTTTCCTTTTTCTACACTGATTGACTGTTTGTTGCTTTCCTGTGTTCTGACTTAATGATTTGATCCCTGGTTTTCTTGCCCTCATCACTAGTTTCATATGTGTTTTTGTTCATTTCAGCAAGACTAGCCTTCATTCCTTCCCCATCTCGTTTAAGATCTGCTGTCAGGTCTGTAAGCATTTTTATAAGCAGAGCTCTGAACTGAGCCTCAGAAAGATTTCCTATCTGCTGCTTCGTTAGATTAGATATTTGCTGTCTGGTCAGCTGCCTGACTGGGATCTCTATCATGATCTGTGCCATCCTGACAGTTTTGTGTTTACCTCTGCTTCCTGGGCAGAACTGTCACACCTCCTATGCTATAGAGGGTAGAGCCCCGTGCACTCATCACAGCTGGGTGACCCATCTCACCATGCTGTGGCGTTTTCTGCGGGTGTGGGGGTCCAAGATAGATTCCTGCCGTTCACTCTCTGCTGAGAGACTGGGAGCCTCCTCCTCCATCCCCAGACCCTCTGGGCCTCACAGTCCTAGGCAATGGAGGTCTGCCTTCCCCGGCTTGGAATCGCAAGCTGATGGGTCTGGTCAGCAGCCAGGGGTGCTCCCCAGGCACTCCTCACCTCTCCCTAAATATAGGTGTCTGTACTTACCCACTGTCTGGCCTCTGTTGCTGCTCCTGCCGCAGACAGCCCAGCTTGAGCTCTTCTCCCCGGTTTTGCCCCTCCTACCTGTCTGGACAAGCACCACTTTTTTATAACTTTATATGTTGGACTTATAATTATTTTCTGGAACTTCTGGTTGTTTCTGGTTTTGCAGTAGTTGTATTCCTTCTTAGTTGTGGAGGGAAATGGAGCATGTCAGTCTAGGCCTCCATCTTGGCTGGAAGTCTCCTGTGTTTGTTTGCTTCTGTGTCCCAGGGAGGGTTGTCACTCCTACTACATTGTAAGGGGTGGAGCCTTAGGTTTTCCTCAGTAATGGGCGACCTGTTTCACCACGTTGTGGCACTATATGTGGGGGAGGGGTCTGAGAAGGAACAATGCTGCTTGCCCAGCACTCGCCCCTTTTCCAGGTACTTCTTCCACTTTCGAACCAGACTGGCGCCCCTCTAGCTGCTGCCCTGGCTGTTGTTCCCAGAGTGGGTGGGTATGCGGATATTCTAGGTCCGTGGGGGCCCTTTAAACAAGTGGACTCTTCTGAGAGACTGGCATTTTCTGCCTCCATCTCAGCCCCCACTGGTTTGCACAGTCAAAAGCAATGAGACTTGATTTTCTTCAGTGCTGGGACTGTGAGCTGTGCGGTCTGGTGATGGGCTAGAAATGCTCCCCAGGTGTCCCTCCTGACTTTTTAAAACATGTAACTGTGCTTTCCACTGGCCTGCTGCTGTTGCTGCTGCCACCACCACACCGAGTCCTGTCTGCCTTGGCTCCGCCCCACCCCTCCTACCTGTCTGGATGAGTATTTCTTCTTTATATCTTTGTTTTCTGGACTTCCATGTAGTTTGATTTTCTGGAACTTCTGATTGTTTCTAGTTTTGAGGTAGTTGTATTTCTTCTTAGTTGTGGAGGGAGATGCAGTATGTCTGTCTACGCCTCCATCTTGACCAGAAGTCTCTCTACCCATATTTCTTAAAAAAATATAATAAAATTCTTCTTTCAAAATATAATTCATCAGTAAAATACTACATAGTCATAAAAATGATGTTATTGAATAATATTTAATGTTATAGAATAATATTACTAATATAGCATGAAATGAAAAAGCAACGTACAGCTCCATTTTGAAAAAAACCTACATATATATTGCCCCACAATTCTTGAGGAACAATTTATTCAACATTAAATCATGGTTAGGTGTGAGCTTCTGTTTGCCACACTGATGGAAAAGGGCTATAATCATCATTTTTGTGCTTCCCTTTCCACTCTTGTGGTACAAGTACAGGGAATTCAGGTGGTCCAAGATAGTGACAATTACCCACCAATCTGGTCAGTGTTGAAGAGCCACTCATTTGGTCCCACGTAGTTCATTATATCAGGAGCTGGTGGTGTTGACCATATACTCCGAGGAACAGGCTGGCCCCTGGGCCCTGTGGTCAGTACCTGGCTGCCACAGACCTCCACAGCAGTGCCTCCCTACCAGGTAGCCTGTGGGTGAGGTCCAGACCTGCATCACTCCTAAGGCTTCACACTTAGATTTTTCTGTGTCCTGATCCAACAACCTACAGAGATAAGGTCACAATCCCCCTCACAGAGTTTAAGTCCTCCCACTCCCTGTAACCCAGTCCTTCAAAGCAAAGGCATAAGGGGGAGTTTCAGGGCAGAAATTAAAAAAAGACAGGACTGTACTATTCTTCTTTTGGAAGAACAAGGAAAATAATGTAATTAATGTGTTGTTGGTGAGCATCCATACAGCAGGAAAAGATTTATTTTATAAATGATACCCACTATGATTGGGATATATGTACATAGAACAATACATACCTCATCCTTTACCTAGCTGGTGTCATCTCTAATGATTTGTTTCTTTTCCTACTTACATATGTGTATGGAAATAGTCATGGTTATGTTAAGTAGTATGGAAGACTCAAGGAAGAAAGGGACATGGTTGGATAGAAACCTTTGAAGAATGAGTAAACTACCTGCTTCCTTGGTCTGTTTTGGGGCAGGTGGGACTGGCAGAGAAATTCATCAGGTATCTTTTCCCTAGTGAAAAAGGAGATTCTTTTGATGAGAAGAATCTGTTGTTGCTAAAATTTATATTTCTTTAAAATTCAGGATTGATGTCAACAAGATGGTGGACTAGTAAGCTTCTGGGCTCCCTTCTTATTCCAAGCTCTCACCCAACCTCTGACCCTGGAAACACCAAGTTAGCACCAAATGGGTCAAAAGATAAACATTTCTAGTTATAAGATGAATAAGTCATGGGGATGAAATGTATGTCATGGTGCCTATAATTAATAATACTGTGTTGTATATTTGAAAGTAGCTAGGAGAATGGATCTCAGAAGTTCTCAACACAAGGAAAATAATATTACCATGAATTGGTATTAACTGGATTTATTGCAGTAATTGTTTCAAAATGTATACAAATATTGACTCATTGTGTTGTATAACTGAAACTAATGTATGTCAATAATACCGTGACAAAAATAAAAATAAAATATCCAAAAGAAACTATATATCTTCAAGGAACTAATATTAGTTTATAGTTTCTCTTTGGAAAGCAAACAGGGAAGACAGGCAGATGTTCTCTAAAAGAACTATGTGTTTGACTCTAGTTTATCAGCTCTTGATTGTTTTTCACCTGCCTTTCTTCAGTTTCTGCACTTTTAAGATCCCTGAGTTATGTATGACCAACTCAGCTTCCACAATCTGATTCACAGCCTTCATCCACTTCATGATTTTGTGTCAATTTCTGGGAGAATATCATAGAGCATAATGTTAATTCTAGATGTTTATGTGCATAAAGAAAACAAAAGGAGATGTTACCTCGGAAGGATTAGCAGTAGCCCTGGGGTCCATCTCACTTCAGGTGACCATTTACACAGGGTCGTTGGGACTCCAACCTGCCAGAAGTCTGGAGGAGTACGATGGGTGCCTGAAGAACCATCTTCAGCTCTTCACAGGTGGATGGGTGGCTGTCTGCAGCCCGTTGTCATTTTCTCTCCAGTAACCATCTTCAGAAATCCACCCACCACTAGGCTGCTTTAGGGGAGCCAACACAAACACCAAGCCCTTCACCAAAATGTAAAACAAATCCCTTTATTTCTGACAATCAGCTTTTCCTAAAGCGGGTAGGCTGGTAGACCTGGTGAAAACTGCTGTTTAAATTCACCTGCCCTCCTCTGGGGCAGGATAGCTTTGCCAAGAAGACGAAATTCTGAGGAGATTACATTAGTTTGCAGTAAAGGCTGTCAATTTCTGGGTAATTTGTTCAGGCACCAGTGTGTGCCACTTGGGTTGCTTTCCCCAATTATACAGTATAGTCCTACAGGTCCTGGGGGATTGGGTTTCAATATCCTCACTCTTCTAATGACACCATTCTGGGGTTTATGTGCCCCTCCAAAAGCAATGCTGCATTAGCAGATTTGGGGATGAGCTCATGCTGGTGAGAAAGTTTAACTGTGGAGTAAACTCTTCCTTATTATGCAGGCATATATAACCCTGCCCCTCATTCAAGATCTAATCATCACAGGTCTGTGTGACTTCCTGCTACTTTCAGATGATTCTTATACAATATTTTCATCTTACAACTCCTTATCTCCTATATTAACAATTTATCTTTCTTCACAACAAACCTCACTAAAAATAGACAACCACATATACAATTATCTTGTGGTTGCTGCCACCACCCCCAGTTGCCTCTCATGTCTCAGCTTCACAACCAGTTATATTTTCTTTAGGAGATGTAAATGTCCTGATATAGTGGACTGCTCCTTATGGTTTCGGGAATTGTAGCCCAGGCCGTGAGCCAGCTCCCCTCAGGAGGCCTTTAAGTCTCAATGGAAAACTGGAAGGCTAAGAGGCAGACAGGACCATAGGCCACTCAGAGGGTTCCCATGGGAATTGGATTTAAAGAATGCATATTGTGCTTTCGAATTTGCTCTGCTTTTCTCATCTCTTAGTTAACTATAAACAACCTGTAGCTAAAAATGTATGAAGCCTTGCACCTGATGTCGGCATGGCATCAGGATGTTTAGCAGACCCTGACACAGACTGGCCACTGTGTTCTCTATATTGATGTCTGTAATCAGTAACTGTCAACTGTAATCCAAGCATCTGAAAGCTTATTGATGATTCATAAGTCTTGACCTTGTATCTCCTGAATCTCACTCCTCAATAAAAGGCACGGGACATGGGAATTCTGGGCTCTTCTCCACTAAAGAGATTAGCCTCCTCCCATCCCTCCAGACAAAATACAGTGTCTTGCATAAGTTTTTTTTTTCCACCGTGTTCCTGAAATATCTGCAGGATGGGGAGTTTCTGACCAAACCAGGGTGTTGGAGGCAGGACAGCTTTATCTTGTAAGCTGTATGTCTTATTCCCTAGATAAGAAGGGAAGCTCTGCTCCCATCCCCACTCCCTGAGTTGTATACTCCCTTAGGTCTCCCATTCCTGACCCTCCAATGTACAGATGGTCAGACCTGACTTCTCCCATCCTCTATTGGATCCATTAAAGAAATTAATGCCCCAGTGCCCACTTGCTTGTGATTGGAAATCTGCTGTTTAGGTGCTAGTCAGGAGCAGAATAAGGACTGGGTGTTAAATTTTAGGACCAAGAAAAAGGGAGAATTTCAGGAAGAAGAGGTTGAGAAGCAAATCTGGTGTATTGGACATTATGAAAGGAAGAACAGAAGTTATAAGATTTTGGAGAAATATGAAACCTTGGACCACATTGTGCATAAGCTAGTCTTCGAGATAGCAAGCAGCAATAGAGGGTTCTGCCCCTCACTATCTTGCTGTTTAACACCCATCCTCTAGGTTTCCGCCATCTTGACTTTCAGCAGAGAAAGAGGATGTTCATGGTGAGAAAGATCTGGCCCAAACAAGGCCCATCCCTTGGTGGATTGGTCTGGACATAATGCTGTGGGAAGCTGTCATTCAGAGAGTGCAAATTCAGGCTGTCTCAAGTCCAGACCAGAACCCTCAGTAAGGGAAGTGCTGGGCTTTGCCCACCTTGGAGGTGAGAACTGTGGCAAAGTAGAGCCACCATGCCCTGCCCAACGTCATTCAATCTTTTTAAAAGTCTGTGCTAAACAAACAGTTTTGTTTTGGGACTACACATCTTTAGACCCTGACTTTAGTGTCTCTGTAACCCCCTCCAAACAACCAGCCAGCATCGGGGGGCATTGAGAATGATGCTCCCTCCCATTAACAGAAATTCCAGTGTACCCTCACAGGTCAGATACTATAACCAATGTGCAGACACCTGAAACACTGATCAACATGCAGTAGGTTCCCAGTAAGTGTTTGTATGAGATCTGAGCATCATCCCCAAAGATCTGTTCTGTATGCGGCAGGTCTATCCCCATAAACACCTGACCATAATGTGCCCAGAACTTGGGTGTAAAAAATGCTAATTTCAAAATGTTGATCTGCCAGAGAGATTCCACTGCTGCACCAGGTTTTCTAAGATCCTGAAAAAGGAAGGTCCTGCCACCTACCTGCACATCCACAACTAGCACAGAATGAGAAGGCACTGCTTATTCAGAGGCCTGTGAGCTTCTGAATACTTATCGTGGCAGCAGTTAGGCTAATATGTCACAGAATTAACCCTGAGTTGATGTAGAAAAAAAGGAAAAAAGTAAGAAAACGAAGTTAAGTCATCACAGCTTACATAAAAAACTTTTCATTAATTCACTTACTCAGCAGCTTGGTTTGACCTAAGTGCCAGGCACGGTCATGGTGCTGTTTATGTGGTAAAAGCAAAACGTGGAGGTGAGTGAAAAAAAAAAAAAAGAAAAGAAAAACCTCATGAAGCAGTTTCCTCACCTGGTCAATGACTTGTCTTTATGTAGCTCCATGGTCAGTCCCCTGTTCCTTACCTCTAC
Source organism: Furipterus horrens (assembly GCF_987537825.1). Classification (NCBI taxonomy): domain Eukaryota; kingdom Metazoa; phylum Chordata; class Mammalia; order Chiroptera; family Furipteridae; genus Furipterus; species Furipterus horrens. The sequence continues at coordinate 47,967,057 of NW_028327178.1, read as the reverse complement.
TCAGCAAATCTGCTTACTACAAACACCTGTGATAATGCCTGAAGGATTAGTTTTTTTCTTTCTAACTGCAGTGACACACTTGGTTCTTAGCTGTCTTACAGGGCAAGGCAGAAGTGACTGGAAGATAAACTCCTGAAATGGCACTCAACCAATCATGATCAGCAGCTTGTGGATAAAACTCTCACTATCTGGGCCTCTGCTGAGAACTTTATGGACTTCCTTCCCTTGTCTCATTTCCCCATGCCCCTACCAGTGTTTCCTGGCTTCACCTCTCAAGTAACAATTTGTGTTCAAATCCTTGTCTCAGGGTCTGCCTCTAAGGGAACCTAAACCAAAGAACCACATAACATAGATTTTTCTACATAATTTCAGTTAAAAAAATTCCATCCCACCGCTGTATGTCACATCTTCTGATTTATAAAACCTGTTTGTTATGTATATAAGCCACATAAGATACCATATCTACCAAAAGATGATCTTCTCTTGTTTTGAACCAATAAAAGTTCCCCTATCCCCACCATTCCATCTTCATCTATGGATGCTAGAACTGAAATTAGGATAAAGAGAGAAGATTGTTTTAAATTTTCTCTTTAAGACATTTACTTTATATTTCAATTTCTGAAAATGGAGCCTGATTTATTTTTCTCTATACCTGGGATTGTGGGAAGTCTTCTGGTACAAAGTTCAAGGCTCACCTCCAGCCATGTGGAAGAGCACTGGGTTAATAAGCCCCATCAGGCTGGCTCTGCCCAGCCCGGGCTCCTGTCACTGTGCCTCTTGCGTTGCCAGCAAGCATCGTGCTTACAGAATATTCTTGAAGGCAAAAAAAAAAAAAAATCATCAGCTTGACTCTAGACAGTTTAGAAAAAAGTACACATAGGAGATCCCAAATGGGAAAAAGATAAACAGTGAGCCTCAGAATTTGTTTAGTGTCATGTTACTTGTCTCCCAAGTCTTGATTTTAGCCAGACTTCCCTTAGGCCAGTTTGAAATAAGGACATTTTGAACTGTTGAGTCATAACCAAGCAGCATAAAAAGGCTGCTGGTATGCTGTTTCTATTTTTTATGCAAGGGATAGTGAAAAAATGCATTTCTTAGGAGCTCTGTGTGACTATAGTTCAAAGGAATCACAAAACCTTAATGAAAATCTGCTGAAGTTATTTGGCCAGTTGCCTTGTCCTATAAGAATTTTACACACCAGAGAAAACACAATGCCAGAGACACACACATACATACCCAACACCTCCCAGCTTAACATTTTCTCAAACACACATATCAACTTGTAGCATGTTGCATATTTATCTCACAAAGATAAATTAATCTACAGCAGCCACCGACTTGGTATCCCCAAATTTGCAGGAGCATTCAAACTGTCTTTCACCCTCACAGGTGGTATAAGGCCCCATTTCATGGGCTTACACTGGGAAGGGACAGAAGCAGACAATTTTAAGAACAGTGATTCAGCAATCTCAGCCCATGGGAAAAAAGAAAACAAAAAGAAAAATTATGGGAAGGAAAGGCTAAGGGTTTTTGTTAAACTATATTAAAATCTAATACAAAATGGAATGTGCTTAAAACATGGAAAAGCAAAAGTGAAGTTTCATCATTAATTATGATAAACCAAAACCATTAAAGGTACTAAAACATTAGAAATAGTTCAATACCTAGCAGAAGAGTTTTATTTCATATTATTCTAAAACCATCATGGGTCAGCCTTCAGATATACACTGAGGAAAACAGTTCAAATTCTGAAACCAGTAAAATTTAATATAAAAATGTATTTTTACATATGTCAAAATCACATAAAGACTCATATCACTCAGCCTACTTCAAAATGGTAAAATTTAATTCAATCTAGCTAATACTTACCAAAACTTACCAAGGGCTGAATAACTGTATTTAACCTCTTCATGCTTCAGCTTCCTTATGTAAAATACGGATAGTTATAGTACCTCCCTCAAAAGGTTGTCATGAGGATTAAATAAGTTAATAAATGTAAAATGCTTAGAACAATGTCTGGTAAATAGTGAGCACTATATAGGTTGGCTTTCATCATTGCCACCACCACCACTGCCATCACCATTATCACTACCACCCACCACCACCACCATCACCACCACCACCACCATCACAACCACCACCATCATCACCACCACCACTATCATAATCACCACCACCACCACCATCATCACGACCACCACCATCATCACCATCACTACTATCATTATCACCACTGCCAACATGATCATAACCATCGCCACTATCATCACCATCACCACCATCACCACCATCATCATAAGCACCACCATTATTAGTGCACTGAGCTCTAACGAAGATGAGGAGTTGAAGTAGTCCTGCCCACATGGGGTTTGGCATGTTTTCAAGGAAATATGCTAAATACACAAGTAACTGTAACAAAAAGCTCCATGTGAGAAATTCCCTCAAAAGTGATCACAGATATGGAAACTTGTTCACTATTAATTGATTGGATAGGTGGAAAGATGTGGAAGCTTTGCTGGGTATCAGAACTTTTAATAGTCAAAGGGTCCACCCAATTCAGGCGTCCCAGAAATGTTCTTTAAATTTGGGACTTACTGTGAATGGAAAAGGGGTTGTTTAGAATGAATAAACTTATGCTCTGTAACAAGAACCACATGCCCTTTATGCACAATGAGTTATAAAGAATGATGCTGGTGTCTTCTCCACATCACTATCATTAGAACTGGTAGAAGCCCTTCTCCAGAATGTCAATCATCCACTTGCATCATCTTCTGTGATGTCCAGACACTGGGATGACTGTATTTTACTTCAGAGCACTCAGATTTCACCACAGATGGTTTTCAGTTCTTGCTTTTTAACCCAGAAATGGCTACATATTGAATACTGCAGCTCTGTCACTCTGTCCTGAGTATGTGTCTAGAACTATTGACTGCTCCTCTCTTCCATCTGTGGGATGTGCAGTCAGCTATCCTCATGGCTGTGTTCTCTGGCTGCTGTGGCCATGTGGAACATCTTTAAATCCTTTGAGGAAGCCTTGCTTCTAATCGGGGATTACAACTAAACGTCTATTCCTCACTTGTTCTGTGCCACAGAACTTCCCAGGCAACAGTATCTCAGCACTGCTATGAAACGTTTTGGTTTGGGTATCATGTGGGTTGTGATGTGAACTGGCTGGTAGATGGGAGTGGAGGTTGGAACATAGGTCAGGAAAGGTATTTGATAAGTCTTGGAAAATTGGGTATGAGAATAGCAAAGAGGTGAAAAAGGAAGGACATAAACATTCTAGATACTGGGCTGCTCCATGAGAGCAGCACTCTTCTCCACTATATACCTAGTGCCTTGCACAATACCTACCACATAGTAGGCTCTCAGTAAATATTTAATGAATGAGTGAATGAACGGATAGATGAATGAGTCAAGGGAAGAGCTCAAGCAAGGTGCAATAGTGAATAACGATGATAAATTTTTCACAACACTTTTTTCTATTTTGACTCTAATGTGAAATCCAAGGGGGAGACCAATGAGAAGCAAGAAGTGTCTGTGTGTTGTTTAATAATGATGCATCGCTAAGCAAAAATAATTTACGATTTTAAAGTCTAGGCTTCAGCTCTAAATTTAATCAGAATCTTTGCTTTCCTTTTTAATTTTCATCCTTCTTTCTTTTTCCTCCCTTTCTGCCCCCCCACTTTCATTCTTAAAATGTCTACTATATATTATTTAATTTACAAGGCACACATAATTTGACTTCTGAAAAATTAAAAATAGAACCCATGCAATAATGTATTAGTTGTCATAATTGCTTAACAGATGTGACTGTTCCAAGGAATGACATAGAGATGACTCCTTGCTGGCCTCCCAGTCACTGTCCTAAAGCCAGCCAAATGGAACAAGGTTCCTAGGGTAGATGATTGTCAAGGTTGGAAACCCATATTGCATTGTGGTTGTAAATCTGTGTGCTATAAATAATATTGCATTTACAAGTAGGCTTGAGAAAGGTCAGTGCATTTCTGTGCTCTTTAAAGTTGTTCTCTTTATTTATGAATTTTTTTGGGTTACAGATGTGCTTTCTGTCTTTATTAATGTCTCTCCTGCCTTGAAACTGGAGTTGTACTTTTATTGCTTTTTTAAAAATAATTTCACTTGTAAATTTGATCACTGTGTTGAGGAAAACATTCACCAGCCAAGGAAAAGAATCAAGAAGAGACAGAATCTATTGTTTAGCAAGAAGTGAAGTCTTGTCATAGAAAAATAATAGAAAAGTAGAATTCATTTTTTAAAGGACTCAGTGTTCTGGAGGAAAATTACATTATGAATAATTAATAATGGAAGGTGAAGTTTCCAGTTTTTTTCCTCCATAGCAATTTATTAGCATATTTTTGAAGAAACACCTTGAAAACAAAAACAGTGGCTCCAAGAACCTAGACACAGGCTCTTTTCCTTTTCTTGGACCAGCTGGCTCACCCAGCATCTGAGTATTCAAATCCTGCGCCCACCCCAGAGGGTGACTGAAGCTTCCTTGCCCATGGAGTCTCAGCAGTGGAGCTGTGACTTGAAGACAACTCTGAAATTCCCCAGGCCTGCTCACAGTGGGGACCAGCCTCAGCCTCAGTTTGTCCTCCACTAGCCCTGTATTGTGAACACACACGACCTGCGTTTTTTTCCCTAGACTGGGGTTTCATTCCAAGCGACACATACATTCACCTTAGATAATGTAACAAGTTTGAGTTACAACAGGATTTCCTGGTCTAACAGAAGTCCCCCTCCCCATCTCTCTCCCCCTCTCTCTTTCTCTCCTTCTCTATCTCTCTCCCTCCTAACATTGTTATATTTCTTTTCTTTTTTTCCTTTATTTCTATTGTTGACAGTATTGCAAACCCATGGGTCCAGACAACAGCATGTGATGGCCAGAGGGAAGAGGGAGCAGGGTACTGGGAGGAGGGGGCAAAGGGGTGGGGCATAAGGACATCTGCAATAGTGGGGTTTTTGTTTTTGCTTGTCTTCCTCCCCCTCTTTCCCTTCCTCTCCCTTTCTCTTCTTCCTATTTCCTTCCTTTCTTCTTTCCTTACTCCCTTCTTCCCTCCTTCCCTCCCTCTCCTCCCACCCTTTCTCCTTCCCTTCCTTTTTATCTTTTTTTAAATTCTTTCAAATTCTCTTCAAATCTCTTCAAATTTATAAAATCTATTTTAATTATCTAGTAATATAAAATATTTTTATTGTAGAAAACTCAAAATCAAAACTATATGCAAATTTGGTTTGACCCCTAGCCACAACAGCGGCCTCTCTTCTCAGAAGTACAGCCCTGTTCCCAGCGTGTGGAGAATCTTCCAGACCTTCTGATTATGCAGCAACATACTCACAGATGTATGGAGTTTGGTCTGTGTGAGCATGTCCATTTAAAGGGCACTGTATTGCATGTGATACTCTGCAATTTCATTTTTTAAATATTTTATTAAATCTTGATAGATATAAATTACTCTAATATATGTAAATATACAGAAAAATAGTACAAGAAACACCTATGCATCTAACACCCAGTTTAAGAAAAAAATCTTACCTTTAATTTAGAAGCTCCTACCCTTCTCCTTCAGAGGTAACCACTCACATGAATGTTGTGTTTATCAATTCTTTATCTTTCTTAATTTTTTCATGCATATCATCTCTAAAAAAGTTTGTTATATAATTTTAAATGTCATTGTACTTTATGTAAATGAGATAAAATCCATGCATGTATGCCTGTAGCTGAACTCATTCATTTTCATTGCTTTACAATAGCCCCTTGAATGATTAGACCACCATTGATGTATACTCATACATAACATTATTATCTGTTATTTAGATCAATGTGAATTTTTTTGCTATCCATTTCCTTGTACATATTCCTTCCTGTAGATGTATAAAAGTTTAGGAGGGCATATATCTAGGCCTGGCTTGGCAAAGGGGTATGCAGATTTTTTACTTAAAGAATATGTTGTTTTCCAGATTGGTGGTGTCAAGCCATACTCCTGTAAGCAGGGTCTAAGGATTCTAGTTGCTCCACATCCTGCCCAACACTTGAACACTACAGAATTTTTAAATTTGTGACAATCAGGTGGCTGTAAAATGGCACCTCATTGTTTTCAGTTTTATTTCCCTGACTGCTAATGTGATTGATGAGCTTTTCCTCTTGTATGAACAGCTTATTCACATTTTGGGTTCATTCTTCTAGATGGCTATTTGTCTTTTGGTGGTGGGCTGTAGGAGTGCTTTATATCACCATCATACTAACCCCTTGCTGGTTATATGTATTATAACTATTTTTTCCCTTTGGCTCTCTTCTCCTTTGGCTTATCTGTTTATTTTCTTTTGATGTCTTGTACTAAGCAGAGGTTCTTAATTTTAATGTAGTCAAATGCATCAATATTTCCCTTTAAAATTTATCATATTTTGTCTATTTTTAAAATGCCTTCCCCTGAGATTATAAAAGGAGACTATTTTTGGCTGCCATGAATATTTGGTTTTGCCTTTCACATTTAAGTTTTTAATCTACCTAGAGTCATTTTTTTCTGATAAAAAAATAAGATTCAATTTTCATCGTTTCCATATAGATAATCACTTGACACTGCTTCATTTATTAAAAAGCCCATTCTTTTCATATTTATTTGCAAAGCCAGCTCTGCTATAACTCAGGTTTTTATACACATGTGGGTAGATTTCTGAGCTTCACATTTTATTCCATTTGATTATTTTTCTTGTGCAAATACCACTGTCTTAATTGTTTTAGATTTATATTAAAGGCTGATATTTAGGAGGGTAAATCTCCCATTTGATTCTTCTCTCTCAGGAGTGTTTCCTAATTTTGTTTATTCTCTACTTCAGAATCATTTCATTAAGTTCTATCAAAGAACCCCAGTCAAAAAAAAAATTGGAGGGTTTGATTAAAGTACATTTAATCTGTAGGTCATATTAGAGATAACTGATATGCTTATGTTATTAAGTATACCAATTTATGGGCATGGAATATAGCTCCATTTATTTTGGCCTGCTTTTATATCTCTCAATAATGTTTTATACAGTTTTCATTAAGTTCTTTCACATCTTTTGCTAGGTTTATTTCTATATAGTTTATATTTTAATAGTTTTGAAATGGTATTTTTATTATATTTTATATTTGTCACTAAAGTATAGGCATAGCATTGTTTTTTTATGATTCTTTTCATTCTTTTTTTCTTGTTTTTAAAATTTTTATTGTTGTTTAGTTACAGTTGTCCCAATTTTACTCCCATTGCTCTCCCCTGCTCCACCCAACCCCTGCTCCCACAGTCAGTCCCCATCCTGCTGTCCATGTCCATGGGTCCTTTATACTTGTTCCTTGACTAGACCCTTCCCCTTCTTCCACATTATCCCTCTTCCCTCTCTCCTCCAATTGCCATCAGTTTGTTCCTTATTTTCATGTCACTGGTTCTATTTTGCTCGTTTGTTTGTTTTGTTCATTAGGTTCCACTTATAGGTGAGATCATATGGTGTTTGTCTTTCAATGCCTGACTTATTTCGCTAAGTATAATACTCCCCAGTTCCATCCATGCTGTCATGAAGGTAGGAATTTCTTCTTTCTTTCTGCTGTGTAGAATTCTATTGTGTAAATGTACCAGTTTTTTGATCCACTCCTTTACTGAGGGGCACTTAGGCTGTTTCCAGCACTTAGCTATTGCAAATAATGCTGCTATGAACATAGAGGTGCATAGGTTCTTTTGAATTGGTGTTTCAAGATGCTAAGACTATAATCCCAGCAGTGGGATCACTGGGTCAAAAGGCACTTTCATTTTTAGTGCTTTTTTAAAAGTATACTTTATTGATTATGCTGTTACAGTTGTCTCAATTTTTTCCCCCTTGGTCTCCTCTGCCCAGTACCATCTTCCCTCCAGCAGTCCCTCCCCCCTTAGTTCATGTCCATAGGTCATGTCTGTATGTCCCCTGTCTATTTTGTATCTATCAATTATGTTTCATAAGCCCCACACCATTCCCCATTTCTCCCTCTTCACCCTCCCAGATGATAATCTTCCAAATGATCCCCATACCTATGATTCTATTCCTATTCTGATTGTTTGCTTACTTTGTTTTTGTTTTTTAAATTATGTTGTTGATAGTTCTGAGTTTGTTGTCATTTTAATGTTCATATATTTGATCTTCTTTTTCTTAAATAAGTCCCTTTAACATTTCATATAATAATGGCTTGGTGATGATGAACTCCTTTAGCTTTACCTTGTCTAGGAAGCACTTTATCTGCCCTTCCATTCTAAATGATAGCTTTGCTGGATAGAGTAATCTTGGTTGTAGGTCCTGGCTTTTCATCATTTTGAATACTTCTTGCCAGTCCCTGCTTGCTTGTAAAGTTTCTTTTGAGAAATCAGCTGATAGTCTTATAAGAATGGCTTTGTAGGTAACTCTCTTCTTTTCTTTTGCTGTTTATAAGATTCTCTCTTTATTTTTAACCTCTGACATTTTAATTATGATGTGTCTTGGTGTGGTCCTTTTTGAGTCTAGTTTGTCTGGGACTCTCTGTGCTTCCTGGACTCATATGTCTATTTCCTTCACCAAATTAAGGAAGTTTTTCTTTATTATTTTTTTGAATAAGTATTCAATTTCTTTCTGTTCCTCTTCTCTTCTGGCACCCCTATGATACAGATATTGACACATTTAAAGTTGTCCCAGAGGTTCCTAAGTCCCTCCTCAATTTTTTTCAATTCTTGTTTCCTCATTCTGTACTGGATGACTATTTATTTATTCCTTATGTTCCAAATCATCGATTTAAACCCTGGTGTCCTTCTCTTCACCATTGGTTTCATGTGGATTTTCCTTTGTTTCACTTAGCATAGCCTTCATTTCTTCCCTTATGTATTTGTTGTATTTAATCTTGTCTGTTCAGTCTGTGAGCATTGTTATCACCAGTGTTTTGAACTCTGCATCTGTTAAGTTGGCTATCTCTTTGCCACTTAGTTTTCTCACTGGAATCTTGATCTGCTCCCTCTTTTGGGCTGTACTTATTAGCCTCCTCAACTTGAGCACCTCCTGTATTTACCTGTGCTTTAGGTAGAGCTGTCACACCTGTAGATTGCAAGGGGCAGAGCCTTAGATATTCGTCAGTGTGAGGCATCTCATTTCACCATGTTATGGAGCTGCATGTGGAGGAGGAGTCTGAGAGGAGATAATGCCACATGCTCAGCACTCGCTCCTTTTCCAGGCACCTTTCCTACTTTCTATATGGGACTGGTACCCTCCTAGCTGTTGCCCTGATGATAGTTCCCAGAATGGGTGGGTTTGGGGATGTTTTAGGACTGGACAGCCTCTAAACAAATGGACTCTTCTGAGAGACTGGCAGTGTCCCTCTGCCCCAACCCCCACTTGTTTCCACAGTCAGAAGCAGAGAGGCTTTATTTTTCCCTGGTGCTGGAGCCATGAGCTGCACGGCCTGGTCTGGGGCTGGGTGCCCCTCCCAACTTTTATAATGTGTGACTGTTCTTTCCACTGGCCAGCCACGGCCACTGCCTTGCTGCCACCGCTGCTGCCACATAGCTCTCTCCACCCCTCCTACCTGTCTGAATGAGTATTGCTTCTTTATATCTCTGTTTGTTGGACTTCCATGCAGTTCAATTTTCTGGTAGTTCTGGTTGTTCTTAGTTTTGAGGTAGTTGTATTTCTTCTTATTGTTGTGGAGGGTGCCTTCATCTCATCCAGAAACCTATTTTTAGTGTTTTTTAATTAAAGTATAAATGTCATACATTATATTAACTTTAGGTGTGCGACATAATGATTTAATATTTATATATATTGTAAAATGATCATTATAATAAATCTAGTTAACATTTTTCTAGACATAGCATTGGTTTCTATATATTTTTGGCCAATAATTTTATTAAACTTGAATTAATTGTAAAAATCTGTAGAGTCTTTTGAGCTCTCCATGTAGAAATAATATTTAAAAGTAATGAGCTTTTTTTAATTTTAACAATCCTTATAAACTTCCTTTTTCTGGCCTTATTATATCAGCTAAAATATCTAGTACAATGTTGAATAAATTGGTGACAAATGTCAATTTTGTCTTGCTTGTGGTTTTAACAAAAGATGTTCATGGTAATGTTTCACATAGCCCCCAAATAAATAAGCAATTAAAGTCTATCAGGCTGTGGGAGAACTCAAATGAAATACAAACTGACAATTGAGCCTAACAGTAATACAAATTAGTAATAACCATACTGAAATAAGTGGGGAGGGGGTATGAAAAACTAGTTTAATTACTTTGGAAAAGAGTATCTTGGCTGTATACTAATACTGTAAGCCTTACTAAAGAATTGTATACAAATCTTGTACTCAAGATAACATGTTTATTTTCACTGGACTATGAAATAGATATTCTAAAGCTATTTTAGGATATACTAGAATGGAGAAAATAAGTAAAAGAATGGAGATTACAAGAGCCAGGTTTCTCTCTGTCAGAGAAATAGGTTACAAATAAAATAAGTGGGGAGAAGGCATGAATGAACCTGGTGTGTTGCATTGGAATGTAAAGTATCAGCATGGACTTATGTGTTTTTTTTTTTTAAGATATATGCAAATAGCTGTAGAAAGATTGATATGTCGCTTACACATTTTATTTTATTTCTTTTTGAAATTTTTATCCATTTTATTTTATTTCGTTTTATTTTCAATTACAGTTTACATTCAATATTATTTTTGCATTGGTTTCAGGTGTACAGCATAGTGGTTAGATAATCATATAATTTAGAAAAGGGTCTCCCCAATAATTCCAGTACCCACCAGGCTATTTAATTACTTTTTATATTTTTTTAGGGATTGAAACACGCCTTCCCTATGTTCTTTTCTTTTCTTTTTCTTATTAAAAAGAATTTTATTGTATTTTTTATTACCATTTAGTCCCTTGTGTTCTCCTCCCCCAAGCAACCACCCCACTTTTGTCCATATGCATGAATCTTTTTTCCTTTTTGCTCAAACCCTCCACACCCTGACCTCTTCCCCCTCACCTCTAGCTGTCATCCTGCTTTCAATCTATGAGTCTATCCCCATTTTCCTTGTTAGTTCAGTTTGTTCATTAGATTCCACATATAAGTGAAATCATACAGTATTTTTTTTTCTCTGACTGGCTTATTTCACTTAGCATAATGTTCTCCAGGTCCATCCTTAAACAGCTGTTTAATATTTTATCATATTAAATACACATTTAATACTCTATACCTATTAATTATATTTGCAATCTTGCAGATGTGATTGTGTTGATTTCTGTGATTCTTTTTTAAAGTTATTTATAGATAGATAGATAATAGGTAGAGCTCAGGTTTTTCAGATCTCAATGTGTCAAAATTTTCTGGAGACTGGGTTGAAGATGAACTATTCGGCAGGCTCATATTTAACTGTTGGTTGTCTGGGTTCCTTCCCAGTTCTGAGTCACTTGAATTAAAGTTCCTGATTTGAAATTTACTGATCCAACCCAATAGTATGAATTCAGACTGAAAACATGTGAGGTCCAATTTGTGGCTATAAATTATGGGGTGGGGTGGAAAGAATTTTTTCTTCCCACTCGTCATCGTCGGCAGCCGTCCGTCTCGAGAGACGATGGTGTAGCTTCTTAAGAGTCTATCTGCACCGCCGAGAATGGCTGTGCAGTCCGACTCGGGAGTGACACGGTATCTGTCTCCTCCCGTGTTGAATCGACATCTTGCGATGACGCTGGTGTGTCCTCTCCAGTGAAGCTGAAGCTACAGAGCCTGGGCAGGGTGATATGGAGGGTCTGCTGTTGCCCATGCAGCAGACCCCCCCTCTCTTCGCAGCTGAAAGGTCCAAGGGGAAGACGGAGTCAATACAGCTTGGCTTCAGGTGCGCCGCAGGTGTTGCCGGTGTTGACTACAACGTCAAACCGCCTTAGGGACTCCGGCTCCAGATTTTCTGTCGGGGTTTACTCCCTTAGCCTTTCCCCTGAAGAGGTATGCCGCAAGGCAGCGGAGGTTTTTTGGAGTCAGAGTTTTCCTTCTCTGATGTGCCCTGACTGGAAGATCGAACCAGCGACACTTAGCTCGCAGGCCGACGCTCAATCCACTGAGTCAAACCAGCCAGGGGCAAATTTTCTTACTGGATTGGGGGAAGAAAGGGAATATATACTTCTGGCTCACCTTCACATTGAAGACTTAACTTTTTAGGATGCCAGATTTAGGCAAAAAGTTTGTTTGTTTGTTTATTTTAATACAGATTCCCTGAAAAAGCCTTCAATAGAAAAAATTATAGTGATTAAGAACATGAGCCTGCCTAGGTTTAAATTCCAGATGTTTAAACACCCAGGTATGTAATCATGCTCAAATTATTAAATCTCTAAGCTTCAATGTCCTCATCTATAAAGTGAGGATAATAAGAGTGTATAACCTTATATAGGTCTAGTGAGGATTAAATGAGATAATATATGAGCTCAGTCCAGAAAAAGTCCAGCCATTGTTAATATAATGAGAATGGTTTGTGAGACATCTGTGTAACCTGGCAGCCAAGAACAGAGGACTGGAATGCACATGTGTGAACAATGACATCTTCATTGTACTAGTAAGTGGAGGTGGTAGACTCCCTTGAGTGAGCATGTGTACTGTGTGGCCATAGCATTCAAAATGAATGAGCAAATAGAGTAATGAATCTGCATCAAATTTTGTGTTAAGCTTGAACATCCCTACACAGAAACTATTCAGATGATTCAGAAGGCCGCAGCTGTGGGCAGCTGGTGATTGGCAGCTTCATCAGGACAACATGCCCGCTCATGCACTATGTATCCTGCAGTTTTTTTGTGAAACATCAAATCAGCCAGGTGACTCAGCCCCCCTATAGCCCATATTTGGCACCCTGCAACTCCTGAATTTTCTCAAAACTAAAATCACCTTTGAGATGGAAGAGATTTCAGACCATCAATGAGATCCAGGAAAATACAATGGGGCAGCTAATGGTGATTGGGAGAATTGTGTAAGGTGCCTGTTTTGAAGGGGACTGAGGCATCATTGTCTTATGTACAATGTTTCTTGTATCTTCTTCAATAAATGTCTCTATTTTTCATATTATATGGCTGGATAGTTTCTGGACAGACATCGTATAATGAGCAAGCCCATTTTCTTGGCACAAAGTGTTCACTAATTATTAGTTCAATAGCTATAAGCTTTACAGTAATAAAGTCGAGTATGCAAAAAAAAAAACAACGCATTCTTCTTCATTTCAAATTCAAGTCATTTTAGTCTCTGACTCTGAACTCTCAGTGATAGGTGGTGGTAAGAAGTAGGAAAGCCTGCTTTCTCCTTTGGGGTTGGTCTTATGTAGGTATCTGCAGCAGACTTATTTGTTCTCTGCATAGATGGTCCCAATAGTTCCCTTTGGCAGTGTTCAACAGTGTCATTTTGCAAAACGCTGTTCTCACCTGGCTGCTGCATAAGCCCACCCATGGTTTCCTGAGCACTTGCTTCATTTTGAGAAGCACCCTGTAAGGACAATGGTCCTTTTCTTAGCTGACCTCCATGTCCCCAGTCAGAACCAAGAAAAATTTCTTGTCATCTTTTGTACTACATGGGAGCAGTAGGCAGGGGGTTTATTCTTATACTATTCCATCTGACCTCTAAGATAGGGCCTGATCTTTGACGTCTGTATTCATAAGCCTCCACAAAAACAAAAATAAAGCAAACAAAGAAAAACAAAGTACACATGCCCTCAACACGAAAGCCTTATTACTTGCTCTGCTTTTCCTTCTGGGTCCACTTTCATTTACTGGTTAGCCCAGGATTCCTTCACTCTTGCTGAATCATCAATATAACTTAAAGCATGTGTCTGTGTACTTTATGTGGAACGTGTAGTTGTTCTCGGCGGAAGGACTGGTGCTGTGCTGCCTCTAGCGACATTAACAAAAGCCAGTACATGTTGAAGATTTATCTCATGCCAGGGATGTGCACTGAGAGTTATCTCATGTAATCCTCACACCAGCCCCAGGAGCCAAGAATGATTGTTTTCACTGTTTTATAACTAGTTCATAAGTAGTCTTAGTTAAGGGTCCCATCATAGTGGAGTTCAACAGTAAAACAAGTGTAGATTAGGTGATTCTTGGATGTAATTCTCTTTTCAGAATTATCTTCCAAATCAGCACAGAAATATTGGCTTGAAGATGAGTTAAAATCTTGGTTGAGTATTACCTGAGAGTGATTTCATAATTGTGTACAGCTTGTAAGAATTATTTGACTGGATGGAAAAAAAATCTCTCCCTGAGTAAATAACATACAAACATCTCATCTTAGAAGAAGTCATTCTAGGCCTTTTCACAGTTGTCATTACAGAAGACCTTTAAAGGATTATTTTATTACCTGGCAGTAGGGGGGAGTCTAATAATGTGTGTACCCAGTTGCATAGCTAGGACAAATGAGGATTTTGCTCTGATTAACCCCCTTCCCCTAGAGCCTGTGGAGACCAATAGCGGGAGCTTTTTAGTGACCAGTTGAAATTTGGGGCTTTTAGCTGCTGCCATTTGGTTTGTCTTTTAAAGAGATAATTCTAATAAAATTAATATAGTGATTTTGATTCTGAAAGAGCTCATTTGTTTCCAAGGAGAAAAAGATTTTAAAAATATAGATTATATCCTAAGCTATCATTTTAACACTAACCAACTAATTCATAACTGTATGTTGTGAAAAAAAATTTAATGAAGATGAAAGAGAAGGAAGTGGAGGAAGAGGAAGAAAGAGACAGAATACAAACTCACTTGGGGAAAATCTCATGTATGTAAAAGATATTGACACAATAAAGCTGCTGTGGCAGAGACTGCCAGTTGCCTGCAATTCAATTCTGTCTCTTTTATTAATGGGTCATGATTTTTAGCTGGGCATATTACCATCTAACTACAGGGCTATTTGTTCAATCTTCCTTTGCAACAATAAGATGTAAGTAGATGTGTCATGTGGAGCTTTCACACATCTTGTCCCACAAAAATAAGGGACACTCCCTGCACACAGCGGCACCCAGTTTCTCGTGTCCTGGAGCTGCTATACCAGCCCTGGCACTGCTTATTAGCAAAACTTATTTTAGATGAGGAAGAAAGACATTTTCCTCTTACTTAAGCTGCTATAATAGAGATTTCTCTCATTTGTGGCAAAACCAAATCCTAACAGATACAGCTGCTTAGCACTACAAATATTATAAAATCTTTAAATTTGTTATTTCTTTATAGATTAAAAATAAACCTATGATATAGGTAGAGGAGATATTACCATTATTCAGGACAGAAGCAAGTCTAGAATTCACATCTTCTGTCTATAGTCTTACATTCCAACATACCATGAATTCTCTCTGACCTTTGAAAATTAATTCACTAACATTTTCACTGTACAAATAATAATTAATATTTATTGACCACTTACTATGTGCTAAGCATTACTGTAAATTTTTTAGCTTTGTTAATTCAGTTAAGCTTTACAGCCTCATGAAATAGTTACTATTAATTACTCCCATTTTATAGACAGAGGACTGAACTGAGAGGTAAACAATTCTAAGTTGACCTGGTGATTAATGGCGAGGCTATGACCTGATTGAGGCAGATTGGCTTATGAATATGATAAAACTCATCATGGTTGATGAACTGTGGCATTTCTCCTGAGGAAAACAAAACATTTTGTCTTAGTTCATTCAGAATATGATAAAGGTCTCTATTTTTCATATTACATGGCTGGATACCTTTTGGACAGACCTCGTACATCTGTTGTTCATTTAATTTTCTTCTACTCAGCCTCAAATCCTCCTTCTTCTGCAACAGCACTTTGATTTTCCTTCAAAAGACATTCTCATTCTTAACCCATGTAATTCTCCCAGAACTGAACAGAGTCCTTTTCCAGAGATGAGCACAAGAGCCAAGATTAATCAACAAGAATCAGTGAGTTGTTGGAGAATGGGAAGTTAAGATAACTGTTATTCATATATATATATATATATATATATATATATATATATATATATATATATATATATCTCCAGGAGTTCAAGGGATGAAATTTAGTTCATTTGAAAACCAAAGTGGGGATATTTTCATGTGACTGAGCATCATGTAGAAACATTACTGCCATTAGAAATTTGACTTCTAGCATTGCCTCCCAGTCCTTTAAGATTTGGTATAACATGAATGGTCATAAACTTCACATGTATGCTCAACTCATTTCTCCATTATTTATATTGGAGAAGCTCTTTCCTCACTGGAGGAGGGGGAAAAAGTTTTAATCTTATCTCCAGGATACCACCCAAGAGAAGAACCTATGTTTTCAGAAGAAATGACAACTTTGTCATTATTTATTAGCCATTGGCTTCAAGCTTACTTAACCATAAGAGGCTAAAATTCACAATTAAAGGTGTGACCCTAATTCTATTAGTAGAACGATTTGGAAACAAACCTATATTCAGAAAGCCTTGCAAAAAAAATTGTTTGTTTGTTTTCATGAGATGAGATCCAGGTTCTTTTGGAAAACTCTTTGGGGGGAACTTTAAACAAGGGCAATTTCAAAAATTGTAGGTGTAGCATAGCTGTTGCTATGGAGATACTAAGGAAGGTCTTGACAGTACAGTCTTCAATAGGTCGCTGTAAGTGAGTTCTCCCAAAAGGTGAGGATAAAGTAAGGCAGAAATGTAAATTTTCTCTGGGGAAAAAGGAGTGGAGTTGCGTTTAACATAGAGGCTGTTTGAGTGGTTGTAACCTGCTTCACCTTAGAGAACAGGGGTCTAGAAAGAACAGAGAGCCAAGAAGTTAGCAAAGCAAATTAAAGCTGCTTTTCCAGATTAGCCCAGTTGTCATTTAAAAGAGAATGGAAAGAGAGTTGAGGGCAAAGAGGAAAGAAGGAGAAAGAGGACTGTGATCTTTAGAAAAGAAAGCAGCCTCCTTCTCAAGCACAGACAGTCAGGGGTTTTGATATCACGTGAAACCACAAAGCCTGGGGCTATACAGAAATATAGGGGTTGTTGCTAAGGCCTGGAAGATGTTGCTAAGGATTTCGCTTTTTGAAGCCTTAAAGGAGAAAAACGAGGAATCATAATACTTAAGGATTAGTGAAATAGGTACCAAGTTCTTGCTTAGGCCAGAGATTTTCAAGTGGTAATGTTAACATAGGCAGCTAGTTAGTTGTTGACAAAGAAAAGGAGCAAATGGAGCCAGATTTCTAATTAAGCCAGATTAACTAGGAAGCTATAGCTGCCAGACACTCCCAAGGACAGCCCCATTGGGCAGAAAAAACTGGCTTTCCAATCTCCTCAGCGGACAACTTTTCCTATGAAGGGGAGGAATCTAGCCTGGGAAACTCTGGGAAATGGATCAGATTGGATAAGGGCATGAAGTCCTGGAAGATCCCAAAAAGGAATTGGATAGGGGAAGGGTCCAGCACAAGCCCACAAAGAGTCAAGAAAAAAATTGATTAGTCTGAAAGAAAGCTTACCACTTCCCAAACCCAAGACAATGTAATCAAAGTTTAACAAAGGACCCGGTCCCCATTCATTTGTTCGTTCATTCCCATGGTCTCTCTCCATAGCAGCCATGGGGGCTTGGCAGCTACATAAGCCTAAGCACTGGCCCAAGTGAGTGCTGATCACAACCCAAGTGTAGCCTTGGGGACAGACAAGCAGATGGGGAAATGGGACACACAGAAGTTCTGCATCTCCAGATCCTGGCCCTCTTGGTCCTGATAGGCACAGGTGTGGGCTTTTGGCTCCAGAGGCTGGACTTCCTCCACAGCAGGATGGAGCTGAGCCACCTGATCATAAATGAGACACTGGCACCCGGGAAGAGCATTTTGTTTTCACTCCAATAAACCTGCCCCATGCCTCAAGTCCTCCTATGCATGTATTCCTGAAATGCTTTTCTTGCAACTCTGTGGAAGAATCCTATTTCCACCAGCAACAGTAATGTGCATATTTCCCCTGGGAAGAAAATCATAAAGTTTCAGATCATATAGCTCATGGAGTGACTTAAAAATTCTTCAGTGGTTTTCTATTGCTTTAGAAATAAAATCCAGCCTCTGTACCATGACCTCCTGGTCTGAGCACAAGCTTGTTCTAATCTTCCACCAGACCTCATCTCTTACCGTTCTCCTTTTATTGGTTGTCTGAGATGAATCTCACTGGTCATCTTCCTCATTGACAATACCCCAAACTTGCCTTATCCAGGACTCACTATCAATATGGCCTCTGCCTGGAACAGATGTGCTGTTACACTGTGGCATACACATACACATCCTTGGGTTTCTGGTTGCTACCTCTCACAGAAGACCCCCCTCCCCCCAAGGGCCTCCCTAATTACTTACTTTCTCATTGGTTCATTTTATCCATTAGAATTACCTATTCAAGTGGTTATTCTTTCACGTAATATTCAATGAGCCAACTGTGTGGCTTTAGGGTTTATCAGTGAACAAAACAAAGGTTCCTATCTTTGGAGACCTTACACAAGAGAAGACACAAAAATAAATAGGTGAAGCACCTAGCATATCAGGGGGTGATATTTGCTCTGAAAAATATAAAATGAGGAAGGTAAATGCAGAAGACTGAGGGAGGGGCTGCAGTACGAACAGACTGTAATATTTAAGGCCCCGTGTGCAGCACAGTGTAGTTGTTTAACAAGTAAGTGTGGGAGAGAGAGAGGAGAAAAAGCAAATATTCAACCTTGTAGACTTTAAAAATTTTCACCACATCTGTGGTCATGATCACATCCTATAGGTATGCTGGACTGGAAAAACATTGAGAAGCACTACCTTAAATGTCATTGTTTTTAAACTCCCCTATGAATCTCCTGGATGCAATACTCTGTGTGTTGTTGCTCTATTCTAATACAGTATTTTCTTGATTGTATGAGAGAATTGATTGCAAACCTCCCAAGACAATGTATTAAATATTTTTGGCCCCTTACAACATAACAGGAGTGACAGCTCTACCTAAGACACAGAGGCAAATAAACACAGAAGCTTGTCAAGATGAGGAGACAGAGAAGTATGGCCCAAAAGGGAGAATGGATCAAGGTTTCAGTGGGAGAATTAAGAGATAAGGGGATAGCCAACCTAACAAATGAGGAAATAGCCAACTTAACAGATGCAGAGTTCAAAACACGTGATAAAGATGCTCACTGGCTTGACAGATATGCTTAAGTATGGCAAACACATAGGGAAGAAGGGAAGGCTATGCTAAATGAAATGAAGGAAAATCCACACAAAACCAATGGTGAATAGAAGGAAACCAGGGTTCAAATTAATGATTTGGAACATAAGGAAGAAATAGACAGTCACCCAGTACAGAATGAGGGAACAAGAATTGAAAAAAATGAGAGGCTTAGGAACCTCTGGGACAACTTTAAATGTGCCAATATCTGCGAGAATATAACAAAGGAAAAGTCCCCAAATTTGGCGAAGGAAATAGACATACAAGTCCAGGAAGCACAGAGAGTCCCAAACAAGCTAGACCCAAAGAGGACCACACCAAGACACATCATCATTAAAATGCCAAAGGTTCAAGATAAAGGGAGAATCTTAAAAGCAGCAAGAGAAAAGCATAGAGTTATCTACAAAGAAGTGCCTATAAGATTATCAACTGATTTCTCAAAAGAAACTTTTCAGGCAAGAAGGGACTGGCAAGAAGTATTCAAAGTGATGAAAAGAAAGGACCTGCAACCAAGATTACTCTATCCAGCAAAGCTATCATTTAGAATGGAAGGACAGATAAAGTGCTTCCCAGATAAGACAAAGTTAAAGGAGCTCATCATCACCAAGCTATTATTACATGAAATGTCAAAGGGACTTACTTAAGAAAAAGATCAAAATTATGAACATTAAAATGACAACAAAGTCGCAACTATCAACAACTGAATCTAAAACATAAAAACAAAATCCAACCAAGCAAACCAGAATAGGAACAGAATCACAGGTATGGGGATCATCTAGAGGGTCATCAGCTGGAAGGAGGAAGGAGGAGAAAAGGGGAAATGGTGGAGGGACTAAGAAGCATAATCAGTTGGTACAAAATAGATAGGGGGAAGTTAAGAATATTATAGGAAAGGGGGAAGCCAAAGAATTTATATGCACAACCTATGAACATGAACTAAGGGGGGGTGGGATTGCTGGAGGAAAGGGTGGTATTGTGCAGAAGGGAGCAAATTGAAAAGATATTGGGACTACTGTAACAACATAATCAATAAAATATACTTTAAAATATTTTTGTCAAATCTAAGATGCATCCTGATTTAAGACACATTAAAAGGATCCATTTAAATTATATCTTTACAGGTGGTTAGTAGAGAAACTATGATTTTAATTTTGGTTTTAGCCAAAGCTCTTGCCCTGTAATTCAATGCATAATAAACTCTTGTTGTTTACAGACAGTAAACAGTCATTATAGGAAAAAGTGCTTGAGGAGGGAGAGGGTGTCTGGGTGCTTTATGCATATAGACTTTTTAGCTCTGACATTGTAACTGAAAACAATGAAATAAAATTATATATATATATATACATATATATATATATATATATATATATATATATTTAAAAATGCATAGAGTACTAACAGCAGATGCTGAGTCCCAAGGTACAACTGAACCGCTTTGCAGGACCCCCACTATATCTGCGGTAGGCAATTAGACAGACATGAGCAAAACAAGGATGATGAACCAGGTACAAAAGGTCACCCAGGTAGAGAGCCCTGAATGCCTAGCAATGGGCAAAACTGGGAAAACAAAGACCTCACCCCCAAGGTAACCTTTCCTCCTCTAGCTTATCACTGATCATGTGGTTTAGACCCTTGACCTTTCATATTACTGGTCATTTGGACCTTCCCCTGATCTTTCCTCCCCTGGCATGTGGCTAGTCATGCAGATTAGACCCCCTTAGCAGGGGAATTAACAAGGGGGCTGCAGAATAGCCCTTAAGCATTAGGTCTCCAGGACAATGAAGTTCTGACCTGCATTAAATACATCTAGGCCTCAACTGTGTTTCAGTTCCAGGCCAAGAAAAGCAGCAAAACCAGACAAGCGATGCCATGGCTGACATTAGGATCAGCTGCATTGACTAACGACCTCTTGTCCTGGCACCAAGAAATCAGTAGAGAATATGACCCTGAAAGGACACACCTAGAAAACTAATGAATATTCTATCAGAATCCTACCCTGAGACCTCCAGATAAATACCCTCAAGACTTGGAACCCAGGGTGGCTCTCTAAGGAGCATACCTGTACCTTACCCTACCCCCTTGCCCCAGGCCCATTTTCCTTGCCTCTCCTAAGCTCCAAGACCCCCCCCCTTTTGCCTCTGTAATTTGTTTCCTAAGCCCCTTTCTTCTACATCTCCTTTTTTCTACCTCTGTGACTTTCTAAGTAAATTGCTGGTATTTGAGTCTTGATTCTGAATTCTTTCTAAGCCAAACTGAAGTACTAAAGTTGCTGATCCAAGGTCCAATCTTCAGTAACATTCTGGTGCTGTTTTGCTGCCAACATATAAAATAAAGTTTTCATGTAGAAGGGAGATTTAGATACTAAATTACAAAGAACTTGTTCTGAGAGTGAAGCTCATTATAGACAAATCCTAGTGTATTTTGCATTTATAATGTCTTATTTGCATTCAAAACCAGTGTGATAATCTCCAGAAATGAGAGTGATATATTAGCCAATAAGTTTTAACTTCCCTCTCCACCAAATGCCACATTAACAATGAACAGATTGATTTGCTCCTGGAATAACACACCTTGTCCACCTGGACCAGAAGTGAACAGACCACACAATGTATCCTTCCATGGCAACGTTGAAAATTCCAGTGATTTTTGCGCAGTGTTAAAACATGCTATCACAAGCTCTTAAAGAATGCTCACATAGTTTGCATGTCTTGCAATTTGGTTATATTTAATATTGCTTTTGATATGCTATGGGTTTGGCCTCAAAGTCTTTCACTGTAATGGAATTCAGCATGCACTTCCTTTCGACTTCTTAATTACTCATGCTAAATGGAAAAGGCTATTAATTATTCAATTAATCCCTCTCTGTGGTAAAATCCTCTTTGGATCTTTATTATGCATTTTAGTTACCTAATTAGACACAATTAGTCAAATAAATGATAAATCTTTGTTTTTTAAGAACCATTCATGTATAGCCTTAGTTTCCAGAATGAATTTCTACATCTAATATTATCCTAAGCAAGACTGCTAGAGTCAGAGTCTGGCAGCACACCGATCATAAAAAAAATGACTGGAGCCACGGCTGGTGTGGCTCAGTGGTTGAGTGCTGGACTGTGAATGAAAGGGTCACCAGTTCAATTCCCAGTCAGGGCACATGCCTAGGTTGCAGACCAGGTCCCCAGTTGGAGACACATTAGAGGCAACCACACATTAATGTTTCTCTCCCTCTCTTTCCCCCTCCCTTCCCCTCTCTCTAAAAATAAATAAATAAAATATATTTTTAAAGTGATTGGAGATCCTCTTTGCTATATGGTTGAAGGGTGGCCCACCCTCACTTCCAACCCCAGCAAGGCTTTCACATTTTTTCACCTGTTCAATCAATCAATAATGTTTTAATAACTTAGGTGGTAGTTACAAATTATCTGTGAAATGTTCGAAACATTTTATTGCTCAGTGAAAACAGGGTCATACTTGAACTGGGCACTTCTTGCATACATTTCATGACCTTCCAAAGCTGCCTCTCTGAGGGTCCTGATTGCTTCTTGTAGGTGAACTCTCACACCTGTGCATACCTCAGCTTTCTTGCCCTGGGGCCTGCCAGAGGCTACAGTGCAGGATGGAGGTAGGAGCCCACACTGTTTTTTTCACCTGCACAATTCAAAGGATGGGAGATATAGAATAGGGTCCAGCCTCAGTTCCGTATGGACAACAGTTCTGAGACACATTTCACAGCACTTCTCAGAAGATCCGGGCTGGACAGGGCATCAGTGGCAGTCGTAGAAGCGCTTGGAGAACATGTTCTTGTATTAGCTTTCCCTCCTTGCCTGCTTTATGCCCCTGTACCACACCCCACCATCACAAAATAAACCACCCACACATAAGCCTTTGTCTCAGGCTCCGTTTCATGGAGAAACCCAGGCAGCACAATACTATTTAGTGTATGTCTTTCTATAGGAACAAATATTTCATTTTCTCTTCAAAACCGAACAAGATACAATCCCGATTGAAAATTACTAAGCCAATATATAGGCTTTTAAAGTGCTAAAAAAGGAATTAGAAAAGAGGGACCCACATGCACCCCTTGGACATCTGCCAACACTGGGCTCTCTGCCATGGCAAGTACACAGGGGAGTGTGGGCTGGTGCCTGTCTCAGCCACCCTCTACCAGGCATCTCCTTAGAGGAAACCATGTACAGGACAGGGAATCACAGACTTGGGTTAGAGTTTCAACTATAGGTTATGTGATCTTATTATTGTTCCCTAAATTATACTCACAACAAAATAATGACTCTTTTTATAATACTTAGGGCAATCATATTGTTTTGTTTGTGTGAGGTCCTGCCAGGCTGGGAAACCATATTAACACTTCAGGCCTCATATTCCTCCCAGATATCTGCACCACAATGGCCCAACGTTCCAGCACTATTTCCACCAGGCTGGCAAGGTGAAGCTGACAGACTGGACTAGGGTGGGCCGGCCATTCCCTGGGGAGCCTGTAGGTGGTGATGAGGCAGCATGGACCCCAGCCCAAATTGAGCTTAGCACCTTACAGGCAGAAGAAAATGAAATGTGATTTTCCTGTAGACATAAAGCAGTGAGTGAATTTTGTAATCCTTAGCGTTTTGCAACTAAAATCTGCATGTCATTTGTCTTGAACTCATTTCTGGCTTTATTGATCTCCAAAGTTCTAAACAGTTCTAAGGTTCTTTAATAACATATTAAGCTACAGACCTTGTCTTACCTTTTCATAGTGGAGACTTAATCGCTTTCAAAATGCTTCTTAAATGAGTAAAGTATGCACCTAGATGAATCATTTATAAGTAAGCCAAGATTCTGAGGGGCAAAGTGGCTTGTTCAAGGACACAGCAACAGTCTGTGACTAGCTCCAAATTTGATCCAGTGCCCCTAAAGTCCTTTCTGTTGTTCCACACCACCTGAATGCCAATTCTGAGAGGCACTGGATTATTCTCTTATTTATTACTGTTTATGAAACATTTAAAAAGTGTTTTAGTAGTCCTAGCCAGTAGACTGTGCGATTGCAAGTTTGATTCCTGGTCAGGGTACATATCTCTTTGAGGATTTGGTCCCCTGTCAGGGCGTGTGCAAGAGGTAACCAATCAATGTTTCTCTTCCTCTCTCTCCCTCCCTTTCCCTATCTCCAGAATTGGTAGACATGTCCTTGGGTGAGGATTAAAAAAAGTTTTTAGCATATAAACCCAACATCTAAATCAATGAGAAATTTTGATTCCATGTGCAGAGAAACATAACTAAGAGGAATAATCTATTTATTAATACATATATGCCATATTTTACCCTGGCTGGTTTGGCTCAGGGATTGAGCGTCGGCCTGCGAGCTAAGTGTCGCTGGTTCGATCTTCCAGTCAGGGCACATCAGAGAAGGAAAACTCTGATTCCAAAAAACCTCCACTGCCTTGCAGCATACCTCTTCAGGGGAAAGGCTAAGGGAGTAAACCCCGACAGAAAATCCGGAGCCGGAGTCCCTAAGGCGGTTTGACGTTGTAGTCAACACCAGCAACACCTGCGGCGCACCTGAAGCCAAGCTGTATTGACTCCGTCTTTCCCTTGGATCCTTCAGCTGCGAAGAGAGGGGGGGTCTGCTGCATGGGCAACAGCAGACCCTCCATATCACCCTGCCCAGGCTCTGTAGCTTCAGCTCCACTGGACAGGACACTCCAGTGTCATCGCAAGATGTCGATTCAACACGGGAGGAGACAGATACCGTGTCACTCCCGAGTCGGACTGCACAGCCATTCTCGGCGGTGCAGATAGACTCTTAAGAAGCTACACCATCGTCTCTCGAGACGGACGGCTGCCGACGACGAATATGCCATATTTAATTTAAAAAGAAATTTTCATATCCAGGTTCAAAAACTTCAATTTTCATCAATTTCAAATCATTCAGTGTAGTAGCATCATTATAAACAGCAGGGAAATTGTAGGATATAAAAATTAATTTATCCAATATTAGTGGTGGTACAATAAGCTAATTAAAAATGTAGTCACCAAATTCTTCTTAGTTAGGCCTC
The DNA here is from genome assembly GCF_987537825.1 of Furipterus horrens. Classification (NCBI taxonomy): domain Eukaryota; kingdom Metazoa; phylum Chordata; class Mammalia; order Chiroptera; family Furipteridae; genus Furipterus; species Furipterus horrens. Next base: position 47,941,843 of record NW_028327178.1, on the reverse strand, counting down.
AAAATATTTTTGGAAAATGCTAATCATTTTGGATAGATAGCTTTCTTAAATATAGTATGTCTTTCTTGTCAGGTAAAATATGGCATATACTCTAAGTGATTCTTTAAGACCAGGGGTCCCCACTGAACTTTGGATTTTCTTTGTGCAATACCTTCCAGGACAACAGAGGTCAGGTTTGGCAACCAACCTTGTTTGCACTGACATTAAAAGAACTCTGGTTGACTTACTCATATTAGTTCTTGCTTCTGCTTTGGGTTTCTCATTTTCTCTTCACTATCACACTGTCTGCTCTGCTTCTCCCTGCTTATCTGTCTTCTTTCTGCCTCTGTCTCTAATGGCCTTCTCCACCCTGCCCACAGTCACCCAAAGCCACACAAATGCAACTACCTACTTCAAATTTATTGTGGGTTAGGAAATAATTGTCCGTAGAACTAGAATAAGAGTAAAACCCCAAACTATGTGTCTTTAATTAGAACATAGTGCAAAAAATAGTGATAGGACTGTTGACATGCATGGCCTTTGAGAGTGACCTTTGAGTATAAGTTCTGCACCCACTTCCAATGTGCCCCACACCACCCAGCAATTCTCAGACACCAGGGAGGTGTTCTACAATTTAATAAAATTCTGACAGTATCTATTCAGAGACAGCGTTAGATCCCTCAAGTAAAGAGCTCAGTCTTACAAGACTGCCAACACCCTTTACACCTTCAGTCACCAGTTGGAAGCCCAGGTTGTCACCTGGGCTTCTAACCAACTGCCTATAGGTCAAGGATTCCAAACAGTCCTTCCTTAGATTTGATTAACTTGCTAGAGTGGCTCACAAAATTCAGAGAAACATGTTACTGACTAGATTACCAGTTTATTATAAAAGGGTATAACTCAGAAACAGCCAGATGGAAGAGATGCACAAATTCAGGCTGGAGAAAGGGCATGAAGCTACCATGCACTGTCTCAGCCATCACTCTCGTTGGATCTCCATGTGGTCACCAACCAACCCAGAAGCTCTCCGAAACTCATTCTTTGGGTTCTTATGGAGGCTTCATTACATAGACATGATTGATTAAATCATTGGTTATTGGTAATTGTACTCAGCCTCCATCTCTGCTTCCTTACCAAAAGGTCAGCAGGTAAGACTGAAAGTTCTAACTCTCCAATCACATTAGTTCCCCTGGTAACCAGCTCTCATCCTTAGAGGCTTTCCAATGTCAGCTCATTAACACAAACACAGGTGTACTTGAAACAGGCTTGTTATAAGTATCAAGATATTTTTGTTGCTCTCATCACTTAGAAAATCCCAAGGGTTTTCGGAACCCAGCCAGAAATGAGGACAAAGATCAAATATATGAGCTCTGTCCAGAAGGTATCCAGCCATGAAATAGAAGATCCAAATGCAAGAAACATTGTACACAGAAGACTGACACCTCAGTCCCCTTCAAGGTAGGCACCTTGGGACCTCACACAGTTCTCCCAGTCATCATCAGCTGCCCTGTCGTATTTTCCCGAATCTCATTGATGGTCTGAAATCTCATTCCTTTCAAAGATGATTTTAGTTTTGGGGAAAGCCAGAAGTCATACAGCGGCAAATCTGGACTATAGGGGGCCCGAGTCACCTGGGTGATTTGATGTTTCGCCACACAAATGTGATGTATGAGCAAGCGCGTTGCCATGATGAAGCTGCCAGTCACCAGTTATCCATAGCTGCAGCTTTCTGATTCACCTGAATAGTTTCTGTGTAGGGATGTTCAAGCTTAACACAAAATTTGATGCAGATTCATTGCTCTACTTGCTCATTCACTTTGAATGTGACAGCCATACAGTACACATGCTCACTCAATGGCGTCTACTGCCCTCACTGACTAATAGAGTTAAGTCATCACTGTTCATGCATGTGCATTCCAGTCCACTCTCCTTGACTGCCAGGTTGCCAAATGTCTTGCAAACCATTCTCATTATATTAACAATGGCTGGACTTTTTCTGGACAGACCTCGTATATTTCTTAATATAAGTCACAATATCATGGAGTACCTGCTCTTGTAGTAGAGAGGCTTTTTGGCTGACTATGCTCCATGCAATGAATTTGCTCAGTGAACAGTTTCCAGTTCTGTGACATTTTCATTTTTCTTATTTATTATGTTTAATGTGATTTTTAAGTTCAGTGAGCTCTTGCCCAAACATGTGTAAAATACAACATTGGTAGAGACAGCTTAAACACCAGCAAGGACTGTGTGGTTTTAAGACCTTAAAAGAAAAACCTCACAATTTTCAAAGAAAAGAAACCAAGTGACATTTATTTGCCACAGACATGGAGTAAAGCCAGTATTTCAGGGGTAGCTATCAGCAGAGCTGCAATTCTAGAGAAAGGGCTGGGAATCAAGGCTGCTGGCTGAGGACAGGGTGTCCTAAAAGTATTCATATGTTCAGGAATGATGAGAAAATGTATGGCTGGACTCCAAACACCTTTCTTCTGAGCAGGACTTCCCTTTGTCTAAATACTTATTTGACTGTTTTATAATTACTGGCCTTCTTGTCTTAATTGTGGAACCACATCTAGTCTTTCTTTTTGTGAAAGATATCACACCCCTGGCTTAATTGCAAAAATTTCCATTTTTTAAAAAAAGAAGTCCTATTATTAATAATATTATTCAGCCAAACATGCTAAGTTGAATATTGCCTATACTGCCCTTAGTTTTAAATACTCCAGAAAATGTAAACCTCTCTGATATAGCATGATTTCAATCCCACATACTTAGTTTCTGGGTCCTTCATTGCCTGTCTCCTCCAACCACCCCCCTGGCTCCTTGTGTTGCTTTGACATCTTAGCTCCTATTCTTTCTCCCCTCTGAATGAGGAAGCTTCCCACCACATGGCCACTGGCCCTCTGCCTTCTTCTTCTCCAGACTCTTTGGAAGCACTCTTTCACATGCATGACTCCACTAACAACCCGTGCATCCCTTTCAGGCCATGCCCTCCCATCATTCTTTTAGGTCAACCCAGTTCTCTCAGTCACCCGGCCTCAAAATCTGGCAAAATTGTTAACTCTATTAACTCTTTCAATAGCCTTGGTATGACAGGCAAAAAATACTTCCCATCAATTTCCCCTTCCAAGTACTGTTCCTTTCATTTTGTTCTCTGCTATACCTGCTCCCATATATGAGCCTCCAGATAATTGTGCTTGCCTTCTCAATGATCTCTGATTTTTGTTCCCCCGCTTTTATTCCCACCTGCATTATACCATCAGACTAATTTTAAAAATATACTGCTTTAATTACATTAATTCCCTACTTAAAAATCCCCATTGGTTCCTTTTTTACTTACAGCATTTAGTATAAATTCCTCTCCTTGCCTGCTCAGGCTGTTTCTGTTTGCTGGGTATCAGCCACAGGGTCAGCAGACACAGTTTCATAGCCACCTTTGCACTTACTGTCTGTACAACAGGGATAATCACGCCTTCCTCAGAGGATGTTATGAAAATTAAATAAAATTTGCCATGTCAACCTGAAAGATACTATATGCTAAAGAAATGTGAACCATTTTCCACTCAACTAACTTCTTGATGAAATTGAGAACAGTTACATTATTGACAATAAAGAAAACCAGGTAGAATGCTTGTGAAATGTGCTTGATGAATGGATACATGAGGCTGGAAATGATCATTTGAGCAAGTGTTATGAAGATGGCACAGTTTCAGAAATGAAAGAGTTCATATTAAGATGGGGGTTCACAGATGGCTGAGATGGTGGGGGTGGGAGGTTGGTCGCCAGTGAGAAAGATTGTGATCAAGGATGACAGTACTTTAGTAAAGAGACAGTTACTGCCTGAACCTGAGTCAGTGTGAGCATCACTAATTGCAGGTATATCATATGTCATGAGCTTTCAAAACTAATGCAATATGAGCTCCACAGTATCGCCAAGTGATCCATTGTAGCCCCAAATTCTTAAATTCAAACTATTAAGCCTTTAGATATAATGTCCATTTAGATATAATTTAGATACAATTTCTAGGGAACATATGTGTGGCAACTGTGCAATGTAAAGCTCAGATCTCCTGATATAGGGGGCATGATTGACTGAGGGATTCTGTATTCACACCTGCATGGCTGCCTTCCCCTTCCCGCATCCCACTTGTCAGTTGCATACTCTGTGTTCTAGTGCAAGCTATTTCTGTAAAATGCAGGATTCCTCTGGCATGCAACTGTTGTCTGAGGGCCCTCCATTATCAGCCTGGCTGGAGCTTTCTTAGTAATGCACTCTAGTCTGTGATTATACTTCCCAATTCCTTCCTTCTCTTCCTCCTTTACAGCACTCAGACTGGAATTATGGTCTGACTGCTCACCTTCTTCCTTTTCTTCTACTTATTTATAATTCAAAGGCATATCCTTCAATAAGTATTTTACACTTCTAATCCCATTTTGGCATCTGCTTCTCAGGGAAGCAAAATTAACACTACTGGTTCCAGAAGTTGTGGGAAAAAATAGTAGCTTCCAGTCAAGATGAAGTAGTAGGTAATATGGTATTCTCATCCACCCACAATCACATTAAAACTACAGAATAACTATCAATAACCTCCTGGCTGGTTTGGCTCAGTGGATTGAGCGTCGGCCTGCGAGCTAAGTGTCGCTGGTTCGATCTTCCAGTCATGGCACACCAGAGAAGGAAAACTCTGACTCCAAAAACCTCCGCTGCCTTGCGGCATACCTCTTCAGGGGAAAGGCTAAGGAGAAGGGAAACTCTGACTCCAAACCTCCGCTGCCTTGCGGCATACCTCCTCAGTGGAAAGGCTAAGGGAGTAAACCCCGACAGAAAATCCGGAGCCGGAGTCCCTAAGGCGGTTTGACGTTGTAGTCAACACCGGCAACTCCTGCGGCGCACCTGAAGCCAAGCTGTATTGACTCTGTCTTTCCCCTTGGATCCTTCAGCTGCGAAGAGAGGGGGGGTCTGCTGCATGGGCAACAGCTGGCCCTCCATATCACCCTGCCCAGGCTTTGTAGCTTCACTGGACAGGACACTCCAGCGTCATCGCAAGATGTCGACTCAACACTGGAGGAGACAGTTACCGGTTATAAGCTCATCCGATTGGCGAAGGAAACGAGCGCCAGGGGTCTCCTCTGATGGTGGGAGAGGTCATCGCACCTCACTGGACAGCTACCGCCCGCCTCAAGCTGGGCAGCCCCCAGCCAATTAGGTGCCGTCTCACCATGGCTCGCCTGCCCCACTGGGTGCGTGGGGATCAGAGAGTTGTCTCTTGAAAAGTGGGCCACAGAACACTCGCACCAGGCAATTCCAAGCAAACAACAAGAAAGAAGCCTCCAGCTCTTCGCCTCACTAGCTGGAACATCAGGACCATGTGTCCCGGACTTACTGCAGACCTTCCGTGGATCAATAGTGCCAGGAAAACCGCCGTCATCGACAGGGAACTGGCACGACTAAACATCGACATTGCAGCTCTATAGGAGACCCGGTTGGCCGACAACGGAACTATCAGAGAAACCAACTACACCTTCTACTGGCAAGGGAAGTCTCCGGACCAACCAAGACAGCACGGTGTTGGGTTCGCTGTGAAGAACACGCTTGTTAACTCCATAGAGCCACCCACAGGAGGCACAGAGAGATTACTTACCCTCCGATTGTCAACAACTTTCGGCCCAGTCAGCATTCTTAGCGCATACGCCCCAACCCTCTGCGCCACCACCGAAGAGAAAGAACAGTTCTACCATGCACTGGACGAAGCGTTATCCAAGATCCCCAGAAGTAACGCTCTTTATCTCCTTGGAGACTTCAACGCAAGAGTAGGAGCCGACCACATGGCCTGGCCCACCTGCCTCGGAAACTTTGGGAGAGGAAAGATCAATGAGAATGGTCAGCGACTGCTTGAGCTTTCATGTCACCACGGCCTGTGCGTGACAGACACATTCTTCAAGTGCAAAGAGATCCACCAGGTGTCATGGAGACACCCCCGCTCCCGCCACTGGCACCAGCTTGACCTCGTCATCACCAGAAGAACGGATATTGGCAGCACCCTCCTCACCCGCAGCTACCACAGTGCAGACTGCGACACGGACCATGCCCTCGTGGTAAGCAAGGTGCGCATAATGCCGAAGAGGATGCACCACTCCAAGATGAAGGGTCGCCCACGCATCAACACCAGTTGTGCCAGCAACCCAGTTAAGACCCAGCAATTCATCAACAGGATGGAAGATGCACTCGGCGAGGGAATGGCGGCAGATGACATTATCGAATCCAATTGGCCACGTCTCCGCGACGCCATATACAACTCCGCCATTATTGCTTACGGGAAGAAAGACCGGAAGAACGCTGACTGGTACGAGGCTCACTGGGAAGAAATGGAACCCGTGATCGAGGCTAAGAGGAAGGCCCTACTGGCTTACAAGGCCACGCCCACTCCCAGTACACTTCAAGCTCTAAGGGCTGCCAGGAACAAAGTCCAGAAGACCGCCCGCCACTGTGCCAACACCTATTGGCTAAACCTGTGCAGAACCATCCAGGAAGCCGCCGATATAGGCAACGCATGAGGAATGTATGAGGGTATCAAGAAGGCAACAGGCCCAATCCCCTCCAAGATCGCCCCCCTTAAGTCCAAGACAGGTGAGGTCATCACTGACCAGGAACAGCAAATGCGGCGGTGGACCGAGCACTACCTCGAGCTGTACGCAACGAGGAACACCGTAACAGACACTGCTCTTAACGCCATCCCAGACCTACCAGTCATGGAGGAGCTAGACTCCCCACCTACTGAGGCAGAGCTCAGCAAAGCCATCGACCGCCTCGCTTGCGGGAAAGCACCAGGAAGCGACGGAATCCCTCCAGAAATCCTAAAGAGCGGGAAACCAGTCCTGCTACAGCCGCTCCACCATCTACTCTGTCTCTGCTGGAAGGAGGGTTACATCCCCCAGGATATGAGAGACGCCAACATTATCACCATGTACAAGAACAAAGGAGACCGCAGCGACTGCAACAACTACCGGGGCATCTCTCTCCTCAGCGTCATCGGCAAAGTATTCGCCTGGGTCGCTCTTGCCCACCTGCAGACCCTTGCTTCCCGCGTCTACCCAGAGTCCCAGTGTGGCTTCAGAGCTGGCCGATCAACAGTGGACATGATCTTCTCCCTACGCCAGCTGCAGGAGAAGTGTCACGAGCAGCATAAACCACTCTACCTCGCCTTTATCGACCTCACGAAGGCGTTTGATCTGGTCAGTCGAAGCGGACTCTTCAGCTTGCTACGGAAGATTGGCTGTCCACCACATCTGCTTGCTGTGGTCATGTCCTTTCACGACAACATGCACAGCATGGTGTCCTACAACGGCGCCACCTCTGAGGCCTTCCCAGTCAGCAGCGGAGTAAAGCAGGGCTGCGTCCTCGCGCCTACGCTGTTCGGAATCTTCTTCTCCATGCTCCTCCAATACGCCTTTAAGGACTGCAGCGAGGGTGTCTTCATTCACACCAGATCCGATGGCAAGCTCTACAACCTGGCCCGTCTACGAGCCAAGACCAAAGTCAAAGAGGTGCTCATCCGTGAGATGCTCTTCGCCGACGACGCAGCCTTGACATCACACTCCGAAGAGGGACTCCAGCAGCTGGTCACTTGCCTTTCCCACGCATGCAAGGAGTTCGGACTAGCCATCAGCCTGACGAAGACGAACGTTATGGCTCAAGGCACGGGGACTCCCCCATGCATCACCATCGACGGATACACCCTGGAGGTTGTCAATGACTTCACTTACCTCGGGTCCACCATCTCGAGCTCTCTGTCAGTCGACTTGGAGGTCAATCGGAGAATCGCCAGGGCAGCCACAGTTATGGCCAAACTGAACCGGCGAGCGTGGAACAATTCCAGCCTCACTGAGAAAACCAGACTGCGCATCTACCAAGCCTGCGTACTCAGCACTCTCCTCTATGGCAGCGAGACGTGGACCACCTACGCAAGGCACGAAAGGAAACTCAACAGCTTCCACATGAGGTGCCTGCGACACGTCCTGCATGTCGCCTGGCAGGATAAGGTCCCCAACACCGAGGTGCTGAAGCGAGCCAACATGAGCAGTTTGCATGCAGTTCTTAGTGAGAGACACCTCAGGTGGCTCGACCATGTCAAAAGAATGGATGCAGGCCGTATCCCCAAAGACCTCCTCTACGGCGAGCTAGCAGAAGGCCAGAGGATGACAGGGCGCCCAAAACTGCGGTTCAAAGACATCTGCAAAAAGGACATGACACAATGCTCCATCAATCTCAACACATGGGAAGTTCAAGCAGATGACCACCTAGCCTGGAGGCTCGCGGTCAGGCAAGGTATGTCATGCGCAGAGACTGCGCGCAACGAGGAGGCGGTCCAGAAAAGATCGAGGCGGAAGCAGCATCAACAGCAGCAACAACAGCCATGTGCCTTCACCTGTATCAAGTGCGGCAGGGATTGTCACTCCCGAGTCGGACTGCACAGCCATTCTCGGCGGTGCAGATAGACTCTCAAGAAGCTACGCCATCGTCTCTTGAGACGGACGGCTGCCGATGATGATGATGAACTATCAATAAGAACCACCTGACATCTAGCTGAACAGAAGTCCTACAACTAAAGATATAAAGAAGAAGCCATGTTCAGACTGGTAGGAGGGGTAGAGATGTGGAACATGCTGGTCCCACTACCTATGTGGCAGTTAAAAATTGAGACTGGATAGCCCAGCTGTGGAAGTTGCCCCTACGAAGCAAGGGTACCAGCCCTACATCAGGCACCCTAGCCCAGGGTTCCAGACCCAGGAAGAGAAGTCAAAAACCAGTGGAGATTGTGTCTGAGTGAGACAAGGGCCCACACATGCCTCTTGTAGGGCCCACACACAGACTTACTCAGACTCACTCTGAGCTCCAGCACTGGGTCGGCAACTTGAAAGATGCCAGGGACATACTGGGAGGAACTGAATTGTCCAGGAGGGGCTGAAGGGGCAGCTTTCTCCTGGACAGAAGTGGTGGAAAAGGATATTTTTTATTAGCTAAGCCTTGCCCCCACAAAGCCAGCAGGTAGGTGCAGTATTTGAGTCTCCATCAGCCTGGTGAACATTGTTCATCCCCAAGACTCTTCCTCACCCAACTTGCAGGCCCACCCAAGCTCTTAACAGTGGCTTTTCCATATAAATGGCCTGTCTTGGCTCATGCTTCAAACTTTCCTAATATCTATTAAAGATTCACAAGCCCCAAAACAAGCAACATCTGGTCTGGGTACATCTTGTTAAGTGTCCCCAGGCTTAGCATTAGCAGCACACATCCTCAGTTTACAGCTTGATCTCTCCTGGACACCTAAAAACTCAGCACAAGTAGCAACCATCTTCAGATCCCTGTGTAGCTCATGCTAGGTGGCCTGGGCAGAGCCTAGGCAGCAGCTGACCTTGGCCTGTATCCCCCAAGGGGCCCCAGAGTTAGTGTACCTCTGGACAGCTTCAGACCACACCAGAGCACCACACAACCACCTCCATGAGTGACACACTCAAGGGGAAGACTCATCGGGTGCCAGATCCCCATTGAAGCAAATCTTGCTGCATGGAGTTGGCCCCTGTAAGGCAGATCTTCCATTGTGGTTGCTCCCAGTCCTCATAGAAAATTAGCTTGGGGGTAAGTCCCTCCCATTCATGTGCCAACAGCAATCAAGACTCAGCCACAATGGGAGGGTATACATAGCCCACACAAGGAGCACACATGGAACTCCCAGACAGAAGAGGCTGTACCATTGGGCCCTATAAGACACCTACTACATAAAGCCACTCTTCCAAGATTGAGAGACATAGCGACTCAACCTAATACATATAAGCAAACAGAGGGAGGCAGCAAAAATTAAGAGATAAAGAAATATGTCCCAAATGAAAGAACAAAATAGAATGCCAGAAAAAGTACTAAACAAAATAGAGACAAGCAATCTTCCAAATGCAGAGTTCAAAACACTGGTTATAAGGATGCTCAATGAACTTAGGAGAAGAGTAGATAAACTTAGTGAGTACTTTAATTAAGAGATAGAAAACATAAAAATGGAGATAGAAAATGTATAAAGGAACCAGTCAGAAATGAAGACAGTGTTAACTAAAATGAAGAATACATTACAGAGAATCAACAGTAGATGGCACAGAGGATCAAATCAACAATTTGGAAGATAAGGCAGCAAATAACAACCAATCATAACAGCATTTTTAAAAAATGAGGGTAGTTTAAGGAGCCTCTGGGACAACTTCAAGAATTCCAACATTTGCAATATGGGGGTGCTGGAAGAAGAAGAGAGAGAGCAAAGAATTTAAAATCTATTTGAAAATGTAATGACAGAAAACTTCCCTAACCTGGTGAAGGAAACAGATATATAATCCAGGAAATGCAGAGAGTCCCAAACGAGAAGACCTGAAAGAGAGACCTACACCAAGACACATCATAATTAAAATCCCAAAGCTTAAAGACAGAGAACTTTAAAAAGCAGCATGAGAGAAGCACTTACCTGTAAGAGAGCTCCCATAAGACTGTCCTCTGATTTCTCAACAGAAAATTTGCAGGCCAGAAGGGATTGGCATGAGATATTCAAAGCGATGAAAAGCAAAGAGCTATAGCCAAGATTATTCTACCCAGCAAAGCTATCATGTAGACTCAAAGGACAGATAAAGAGCCTCCCAGACAAAGAAAAGCTAAAGGAGCCCATCACAACCAAACCAGTATTACAAGAAATGTTAAAGGGTCTTCTTTACAAAGAATAAGAAAAAAAAAAGAATAAAATATATGAATAATAAAATGGCAACAAATACATACCTATTAATAATAACTTTAAATATAAATGGATTTAATCCTCCAATCAAAAGACATATATGGTGACTGAATAAATAACAAAATATGATCCTTACATATGTTGTCTACAGGAAACTAATTTCAGATCAAAAGACACACACAGACTGGAAGCAAGAGGATGAAAAAGATATTTCATGAAAATGGAAATGAAAGAAATAAAGGAAGGAAGAAAGGAAGAAAGAAGGAAAACAAAAGAAAGAAATAAAGAAAGAAAGAAAGAAAGAAAGAACGAATGAGAGAAAGAAAAGAAAGAAAAGGAAGGAAGGAAGGAAGAAACAATACTTATACTACACAAAATAGACTTTAAAACATCCATGTGTTCATTGCAATATTATTTATAATAGTCAAGATATGTAAGCAAACTAAGTGTTCATCAATAAATAAATGAATTAAGAAGTGGTGCATATATAAAATGAAATATGACTCAGCCATGAAAAAGAATGAAATCCTGACATCTGCAACAAGGATGTACTTAGAGGGTATTATGCTGAGTGAAATAAGTCAGACAGATAAAGACAAATACCAGATAATTTCACTTATATGTAGAATCTATAAACCAAACAAAATGAACAAACAGAACAGAAACAGACTCATAGATAAAAAGAACATTTTGATGGTTGCCAGATGGGAGGGGTGTTGAGGGGATGGGTGAAAAAGGTGACAGAATTAAGAAGTACACATGGTGTGGCTCAGTGGGTTGGGTGTCATCCTGCGGCCTGAAAGGTTGCCGATTCGATTTCCAGTCAGGGCACATGCCTAGGTTGCAGGCCAGATCCTGGGTTGGAGTGTGTGAGAGGCAACCATTTAGCTTCTCTCCCTCTCTTTCTTCCTTCCTTCTCCTCTCTCTAAAAATAAATTTAAAAATCTTTTTTAAAAAGTGCACATTGGTAGTCAAAGAATAGTCATAGGATACAAAGTACAGCATAGAAAACATGGTCAATAATATTACAATAACTATGTATGGTGTCAGCTGTGTACTAGATTTATTGGGTAATCACTTTGTGAGTTATATATATTCATAGACAGTAAGATTGGGTTTGGAGGCTGGTTTATTTACCTCCCAGTGGGCAAAAATCTGAGTATTATGTGAGATGAAGGTAGTCTCTAGCCCAGCATGGCCCAATTGCTAAAGATTTTATTGGCAATGACTTAGGGAAAGTGCCAGAAAAAGAGAAAACCCTTGTAGGTGAAATTATTCAGGTACTTGGAAAATATGCCTACAAGGATGGCAGAATAGTCTGGTTACTGTGAAGTTGTATCACTGCTCTATAGACAGATAATGGGAGACTGAGAGACATTAGCAAGCTAAGTGTGAGGCAGATGGCCTCTTCAGTAGCTTACAAACAGGCCCTTATCTCCTGCAACAGAAGAGTGGACACAACTGTTCAACAGACACCAGTCCTGATAGAGTCACAGTGCTCCAGAGATGTTTAAATGCTCATCCAAAGTCATGTGCTTTGGGCAGTGACAGCGTTATGCTGGTCCTTAACTCTTCCTAGTTCATGGTTATTAGTATGCCTTCAGAGCTCCATGTTCAATTACATCATATTGATAGCTTGAAATCAGCCATGGTAGAATATTTATACCATGAATATCAGCAAACGTTATGATTTGAGGGATTTTTCTCCTCCTTTTTTGAGAGCTGGTTGTTAAACACTTACCAGCACACCATTAGTGAGGGCCTTGGCTGGCAAAGCCTGGGATTTTGAAATGTGGAATGGAATACCTGGATGCACATTCTAGAAGCTGCTACCTCTGCAGACCACCCAAACCCTCAGAACCTGCACAGGAGGCAAACCTTCCCCAGAAAGAGCCAATGACTCCTTGTGCTTGAAGATGTTGCAGAGGTCTTTCCTCAAAAAAGCAATCAGCGTTCCTGCCACTTCTCCTAGCCTTCGGGCTGATAATTATGGCTAAATTCCAGCCTAATTTGCCTGGGGATGTACTGGACCTGATAAAGGGAGAAAGACAATATACATGGAAGGAACTGCAATAACCTGGAAAGCCCCTGGTATGGGATTTGGAGGATACTTGATCAAGGGGGACAGAATATAAGACTGGAAAAGCAGGAATCTATTGACTTGGGAACACTTTGGGGAGCAGAGGACTGAAGACACTGGCAAAGACACCAGCGAGGGTTGCCAGATAAAATAAAAGTATATGTCATGTAATATTTGTGACATACTTATGTTTAAAAGTATTTGTTGCTTATTTGAAAGTCAAATTTAACTGGACATCCTGCATTTTTATTCACTAAATCTGGCAGGAGATGAGCAAACTTGCTACAAGGGGAGTTCTCTGAAGCCTGGAGAAAGTGATGGCCAACTTTAAGTGAACTGGATATGTCTGAGTTGCCCTGGCAGAAGGTAAAAGAGATTAAGAGTCTGAGGGATGTGGTCAGGCTAGAATGCATATATTATGAATCCAGAAGTTTCCCTGAGGATTAGGTTCCACAGGAGAATTCCAAGGACACCCATTCATTAAGGCCATCCTGCCCACACTGATGAGGGGGCAGCAGTATCACTATAAAGTTCATTGGTGGCTCTTCTATAGGTTGGGGTGACGGTGAGAGAGGCTGGCACAAAGCTGAGCACATGCACATTTGTGGGGGTGACAGAGCTCTGAGATGACAAAGGCCAAGTGGAGGCCTTACAGCCGGTAGGCCACAGTTTCTCCAACAACCAATGAGAGACTGGTAAGGGAACTTGTGGAGACATTGGCATAAGACAGTGAAGGAATCCAGAATCTCCACTTTCAGATATGCTCATAAATGTGACCTAGAAGACATGCACGTGGATAATCATTGCAAAAGGCCTAAAGATCCAGGCCTAGTTGAATAAACTATACATTCACACCTAGAATGGACCTGCTATATAGAGTGAGTTTGAAATTTGAGTCAATTGGGAAGATATACACAATGTAGTGTTAAGTAGCAGAGGAGTGTTAAATGTGTGTATTCGCTTTAAGATAATTCATCAAGCTGATTTGGGAACTTTTCTACACATATATAATACTTCACAAAAGTTTACTGATAAACTAAAAGTATGAATAGATTGATCTCATTTTATAAAAACAAACATGTGAGCATGCATATACATGTGTGTACATAATTACGTGTGCAGATGGGACGTGTGTCCTTGTGTCTACATGTGTACATGCTTGCATAAGGATGCAGGTATCAGTCTATTTGTATATGTGCATACATGTAACCAGGTGTACCTGTTCCTATGTGGAGTACACATACATGTACATGCTGATGGATGGCTGGGGGGAGCTGGATTCTGGGTTAAAAAAGTGTTACTTTCAAATGCACACCTGATTTGAATTTTTGGCCAAGAACCCTATTTCTTTTAAAAATTAAATTTTATAAATCTGAAATAAAAGACAAATGGAGAACTGTGGTTGGAAAGTGATAGTGAGGAATATGGAGGGGCACTTATTCTGACTCCCAAACTTTAAATAGTTTGAGTGCAAACGCCTCTGTTTGAGAGGACTGAAAGGAATTACTGCCTCCAGAGGACAGACAGGGTTCAATTAGGGCCAAGTGATAGAGGGAATGTTTAGAGAAGGGTTGGAGGAATTTGCTGATCCTTATGTAGGGGTTCCAGAAAGCAAAAGGAACGTGCTAGGAGGAGATGGGGTGCAGTGAAGAATACAATCAACAGAGTAAATGTGCAAGGTAGTATAGGGATGCGAATGCCTTTTATAAGGAAAGTAGATAACGTATAAGAATTATGCTTTGGGATCCAACTGAAATAATCTGAGTCAGAGGTATTTAATTCTGATAGCTACTTGGAGGAGGGCCTAGAAGTGAACCCCAAGGTTAGAAGTAAGGGTTCTGTGTACGTTACTGTTACCTAGAGCAAGCATGTGACTGTTTTTGACAGCAATGAGCAAACAAGCATGAAGTTGCTTCTTCCCTCAGGGGGGGTGTGGGAAATGTGGGTGAGGGGGTCCTGGGGGAATGTGACCCATCAAGTCCGTTGGAGAGGGCTTAAAGTACATGCTTTAAAAGAGAATAAGGAGCAAAAATGGTACGATGGGTAGCTCCAAGATCCACTCCTTCACAGAAATATCAAACAACCAAGCAAACACTGTCAGGATCAACTTTGTCAGAATTCTAGGGAATAGACAAAGATGTACAACAACCAAGAGAAACCTGAATTAAGAAAAAGGCAACTTAAAAACAGTAGGAAAATTTTGTGTGTTTTTAATTGTCTTTGTCCCCAACTCAACATGGCAGCAGTCTAGAAGACCACAGCCCGTATTCCAGGTGTGGGACTCTAGTCCTTGGCTCTGGAGGAGAAGAGTAGAACTTATTGTCAAAGAACTGTGCTTGTCTATTCTAACCCATCTAGGGCTACCTGAGAAACTAATGCAAGGTGCTTGCCTTTGTTTCCTCTAACTTATTGATTAAGATAACTACATTTGTAAATAGAAAAACCAGTGTTAATATACTTTGGTTTGTAACTTCTCATTTTTTTAAATTATATGATTTAAAAGGCAAATTCATGAAAATTATAAATCTATATTAATGAGCACAAAAACATATAACCTTAAATAAATACAATAATATAAATACATAGGTAAATACATAATATAAAGATGTACTCTTTGGCAATATAAGGGGGGGAGATGAAAATGTACAGGAGTTGGGTATTTGTAGATTATTGAAACTAAATTACCATTCACAGTAGGCTGTTATAAGTTAAAGATGTTAATTTCAATCCTATAGTTACCACTAAAAAAATAAACAAAAAAGATATAAAAAGGAAAAGAAGAGAATCAAAATGGCATACTAAAAAAATTAAACCAAATTTTAATAAGGCAGTAAAATGGGAATTGAGGAACAAAAAACCAGACATACAGAAAAGAGATCTAAATAAGAGACCTAAATCATTCCTTATCAGTAATTACTTAAATGTAGATAAATTAAACTCTCCAATCAAAAGACAGAGATTAGCAGATTGGATGAATAAAACATGACTCACTTAAATCAAGTTGACAAGAAACTGACAAGATAAAAGATAAAATGTTTAAGGTAAAAATATAGAAAAATATATTCTCTGCAAATGGTAAGCAAAAGAAAACAGAAGTACCTCTATTAATATCAGAAAAAATATACTTAAAGTCAAAAAAGTTTATAAAAGATAACTAAGGACATTACATTTTGATTAAAATTTCAATCTATCAAGAAGATATAAACACATAAACACAACAATAGAGTCCCCAAATATATGAAGCCAAAACTGAAGAATTAAAGAAAGACAGTTCTACAATATTTGGATACTTAATACCACACTTTAAATAGTGAATAGGAACAACTAGACTGAAGATTAATAAGAAAACAGAGCACTTGAATGACACTATAAACCAATATACCTTACAGACATGGACTGAACACTCTACCAAAAATAGCAAAATACACATTTTCAAGTGTATAAGCAACATTCCTCAGGATAGACTATATGTAAGGCCACAAAATAAATCTCAGTGAGTTTCAAAAGATTGAAATCATACAAAATATCTTCTTGGAACACAATGAAGTGAGCTAGAAATCAAGAGCAGAAATCAAACTGGAAAATTAACATATAAGTAGAAATAAATAGCACACCCTTAAAATAACCAATGGTGAGAGAAGTCATAAGGGACAAATGAAAACAAAGCACAACTCATCGAAACTTATGGGATAAAGTGAAAGCAGTACTAAGAGGACAGTTTCAGGTGTAAGTTCATATATTTAAAAAGAAGAAAGACCTTAAATCAGTAACTTAACTTATACTGTAAGAAACTTAAAAAGAGCAAATTAACCCCAAATATGGTAAAAGGAAAGAGTAATAAATGTTAACAGTGGAGCTAAAATAAATAGAGAATAGAATATCAATAGAGATATCAAAAGCAAAGTTGGTTCCTTAAATATCTCAACAAATTAACAATCCTTTAGCTAGACGAAGAGGAAAAAAAGAAAGAAGATGTAAGTAACTAAAATTAGAATGGAAAGTGGAAGCCTTATTACCAACCTTACAGAAACACAAAAGATGCTAAGAAATTATAATGGATAATCACACCACAAAAATTTGGATAATCTACATGATATAGATAAATTTCTGGAAGCAAACAAACTACCAAAACTGGCCCAGATGAAATTTAACTGGTAAGCCTCTCAACCAAAAAGGCAAGGACTGGGTGGCTTTACCGATGAATTTTATCAAATATTTAGAGAAGAATTAACATCAATCCTTTCCTTTTCTTTTTTAGTATATTTTATTGATTATGTTATTACAGTTGTTCCACTTTTTCCCTTTGTCCCCCTCCACCCAATACCCTCTTCCCTCCAGCAATTCCATCCCCCTTAGTTCATGTCTATGGGTCATGAATGTAAGTTCTTTGGCTTCTCCATTTCCTATACTGTTTTTAACATTCTCCTGTCCATTTCATACCTACCAATTATGCTTTTTAATCCCTGCACCATTCCTCCATTCTTCCCCTTCCCCCTCCCAGCTGATAACTCTCTGAATAATCTCTGTACCTATGATTCTGTTCCTGTTTTGGCTGTTTGCTTCGTGTTTGTTTGTTTGTTTCTTAGATTCAGTTGCTGATAGCTGTGAATTTGTTGTCTTTTTAATGTTCATAGTTTTGATCTTTTTAAAAAATAAGTCCCTTTATTATTTCATGTAGTAATGCTTGGTGATGATGAACTCCTTTAGCGTTACCTTCTCTGGGAAGCACTTCATCTGCCCTTCCATTCTAAATGATAGCTTTGCTGGATAGAGTAATCTAGGTTGTAGGTCCTTGCTTTTCATCATTTTAAGTACTTTTTACCAGTCCCTTCTTGTTTGCAAAATTTCTTTTGAGAAATCCGCTGATAGTCTTATGGGAACTCCTTTGTAGGTAACTCTCTGCTTTTATTTTATTTTATTTTATTTTTTTAACTCTCTGCTTTTATCTTGCTGCTTTTAAGATTCTCTTGTTATCTTTAACTTTTGGCATTTTAATTATAATGTGTCTTAGTGTGGTCCTCTTTGGGTCCAACTTGTTTGGGACTCCGCTTCTTCGATTTGTATGTCTATTTCCTTCATCAAATTAGGGAAGTTTCCTTTCATTATTTTCCAAACAAGTTTTCAATTTCCATTCCTCTTCTCCTTCTGGCATCCCTATGATTCGGATGTTGACACTTTTGGAGATAGCGCAGGATCTTCTTACACCATCCTCATTTTTTTGAATTCTTTTTCTTTTTTCTGTTCTTGTTTACTGTTTATTTATTCCTTATGTTCCAAATCATTGATTTGAATCCTGGCTTCCTTCCCTTCACTGTTTGTCCCTGTGGATTTTTCTTTATTTCACTCTGTAACCTTCATTTCTTTCTTTATGTTGCTGCTATACTCAATGAGTTCTTTGAGCATCCTGATCACCAGTGTTTTGAACTCTACATCTGATAGGTTGGCTATCACCACTCCATTTAGTTCTTTACCTGTGGTTTTATTCTGTTCTTTCCTTTGGGCCATATTTCTAGTCTCCTCAATTTGGCAACCTCCCTGTGTTTGCTTTTGTATATTAGGTAGAGCTTCTTTGACTCTGTGTAAAAGACACCTATAAATTGTGTGGGGTAGAGCCTTAGGTATTCACCAGGATAGGGCAACCTGCTTCACCACTTTGTGGCTTTGTGGCTTTGTGTAGGCAGAGGACTCAGAGAGGGTACTGTACCACTGTCTGACTTCTGGAAGTTTTCCCAGCACTCACCCCATTTCCAGTCACTTCACCCACTTCCTATATGCAACTGGTATCCTTCCAGATGTTGTCCTGGTGTTGAATCCCAGAGTGGGTGGGATTACATATATTTTAAGACCATGTTGGTCCTTTAAGCGAAGTTTTCTGAAAATCTGGCAATTTCTTCTGCTGCCCCAACCCCCACTGGTTCTTATAGCCAGAAATTATAGGTATTTATCTTCCTGGTGCTGTTATCCTGCGACATGCAATCTGGCTTGGGGCTGGGATTGCTTGCTCCCAAGGTATCCCTCCCAAAAATTTTTAAAGATTTTATTTATTTATTTGTTGAGAGAGGGAAAAGGAGGGATACAGAGAAGGAGAGAAACATCAAAGTGAGAAACATCAATTTGTTGCCTCTTGCACACCCCCAATAGGGGACCTGGCACACAGCCCAGGCATGGGCATGTGCCCTGACTGGGAATCGAGCCAGTAACAATTTGGTTCATAAGCCAGCACTCAATCCACTGAGCCACACCAGCCAGGGCCTCTCCCAATGTTTTTAAATATTTTATTAATTTGTGCTCACTTCGGCAGCACATATACTAAAATTGGAACGATACAGAGAAGATTAGCATGGCCCCTGCGCAAGGATAACACGCAAATTCGTGAAGCGTTCCATATTTTTGAGTGGGGTTTAAAGGGTCTGTCCCTGATTTTATGTAAATAAAATTGTTTATGTAAAAAATAAATAAATAAATAAATAAATAAATATTTTATTAATTTATTTTTAGAGAAAAGGGAATAGAGGGTTGAAGAGAGGGAGAGAAACATCAATGTGTGTTTGCCTCTCCAAAGCTCCCAGCTGTGGACCTGGGCTGCAACCTAAGCATGTGCCCTGATTGGGAACCAAACCAGTGACCCTTTGGTTCACAGGCCAACACTCAATCCACTGAGCTATACCAGCGAGGGCTCCCTCCCAATTTTTATCCACCACGCATGAGTGTGAGACCACCTGTGCCTGTTCCTACACTACTGCCACCTATCTGCACCACACTGAATCTCCTTACCTGTATGCCTCAACTCCATGTCTCTTCCCCGCCTACCCATCTGGATGACTGTGGCTTCTTTAAATCCTTGGTTGTCAGATTTCCATACAGTTTGATTTTCTGATAGTTCTGGGTGTTATTTGTTTTGAGATTTAATTGTCATCCCTTTTTGTGGTTGCACAAAGAAGTGAAGCATGTCTACCTATGCCTCCATCTTGACTGGAAGTCTAACATCAATACTTTTCAAACTCTTTCAGACTATAGAACAGGAGTGAACTCTCTTTTTAAAAACTTTTATTTATTTATTTATTTATTTATTTATTTATTTATTTATTTATTTATTTATTTATTTTCAGAGAAGGGCAAGCAAGGGAGAGAGAAACATTGATGTGCTGGAGAAATATCAATCAGCTGCCTCCCACATGCCCCCAACTGGGGACCTTGCCTACAACTCAGGCATGTGTCCTGACTGGAAATTGAACTGGCAGCCTTTTGGTTTGCAGAATGATGCCCAACCCACTCAGCCACACCATTCAGGGCAAGCAAAAACTTCTTAACTCATTCTATGGAGTCACCATTACTGGGATACCAAAGACATTATAAGGAAAGAAAACTATAGACAAATATATATTAACAATATAGATGCTAAAACTCTCAAAAAAAAAAAAAACCTACTCAAATGAATTCAACAGCATATTAAAAGGGTTATACACCATGACCAAGTGGGATTTATGCCCAGAATTCAAATATGGTTCTCCATAATAAAGTCAATCAATATAACACACCACATTAATGGAATAAAAGAAAAAAAACATATAATTATGTCAACGAATGCAGAGAATGCATTTGAAAAAAAAATCCATCAGCTTTTCATAGAATAGAAGGAAACTTTCTAAAAATGATAAAGGGTATATATTTAAAAACCCACAGCTAATATCATAAACATAGGTGAAAGGCTGACAACCTTTTCCCTAAGTTCAGAAACAAGATAGTGATGTCCACTTTCACCATTGCTTTTTAACACTTTACTGGAAGTTCTAGCCAGGGCAATTAAACAGATAAAAATATACAATCTATTTAAATTAGGAAGAAGTAAAACTAGTTCTATTTGCAGATAGCACAATCTTATATTTAGAATATTCTAAATAACACACACACACAAACACACACACACTAAATTCTGCTCGAGCTACTAAATATATTCAACAAAATTGAAGAAACAAGATTAACATGTAAAAATCTTTTTGTATTCAGCAGCAAAGAATAATACAAAACACACAATTAAGAAAAATATTTATTTACAAGAGAATCTAAAAGAATATAATATTTAGCCCTGACCAGTGTGACTGTTGCTTGGATGTCATCCAGTAAGGTGAAAGGTCGCTGGTTTGATTCCTAGTCAGGGCACATGCCTGATTGGAGGGTTTGATCTCTGGTTGGTCAGGAGAACATACTAGAAGCAACTGATGATGTTTCTCTTACATCTGGATGTTCCTCTCCCTTTCTTTCTCCTTCCCTTCCCCTCTTTCTACAAATAAATAAATAAAATCTTTTAAAAAGAATAAAATGTTCATAAAATTTTCAATCAAGGAAGTGAAAAACTTGTACACTTAAAACATTTCTGAGAGAAATTAAATAACTAAATAAATGGAAATGTTAGTTATAAGACAATATTATTAAGATGGTAATATTACCCAAAACAATCTGTAGATTCATTGCAATCCTTCCCAAAGTTATAGTAACTTCTTTGTTTGCAGAAAAGCAAAAGCCAATTTTCAAATTCATATGGAATCAAAGGGGTCTTAAACAGCCAAAATAATTTTTCAATCCTCACCTAATTTTTAGGGAGAGAGGGAAAGAGTAACATCAATGTGTTAGGGAAACATGAATTGGTTGCCTCCTGTATGTGCCCCAATCAGGGATGAAATCTGCAACCTAGGTATGTGCCCTGACCAGAAATTGAACCCACAACATTTTTGGTGCACAAGATGACAATCCAAGCAAGTGATCCACCCAGCTAGGACAGCCAAAAATAATTTTTAAAGAGAAAAACAAACTTGGAAAACCCACACAATTTTTCTTTTCAAAATTGACTACAAATCTATAGTAATTAAAACAATATGATACCAGAATAAAGACAGACATATAGACCAATAGAACAGAATTGAGAGTCCAGATAAAAACCCTCACACACATGGTCAATTGATTTTCAACATGGGTGCCATGACCATTCAATGGAAGAAGAATAGTCTTTTTAGCAGTTAGTGCTGGATGATTGGATATTGATATGCCAAAGAATAAAGCTGGATCCCTATCTCACACAATATATAAAAATTAACTCAAAATGTATCAATGACCTAAATGTAAGAGCTAAACTCATGAAACCCATAGAAGAAAATATAGGGGGAAATCTTTATTACATTGGATTTAGAAATCATTTTTAAATATGAAAAATAAAAGCAGGAGCAACAAAAGAAAAATAGGCAGAGCTGAATTCATCATCAAAATTTAAAAACCTTTGTACATTAAAGGACATAATCAAAAAAGTGAAAATACAACATACAGAATGGAAGAAAATATTTGCAAATTACATATCTGATAAGGACTTAATATAGAATATATAAAGAACTCTTACAGCTCAACAACAACTAAAGAGCCAATGAAAAATGAGCAAAGGACTTAAATAGACATTTCTTCAAAAATGATATATAAATGGTCAAGAATCATGAAAAGATTCTCAATATCATTAGTCATTAGTAAAATACAAATACAAACTTCATAAAGGTACCACTTCATACATACTAGGATGGCTATAACAACAACAACAAAAGCAGAAAATAACAAGTGCTGGCCAGGATGTGGAGAAATTGGAACCCTCATATACTGGTATTGGGAGTGAAAAATGGTTCAGACGCTGTAGAAAAGTTTGCCAGTTCCTCAAAAACTTAAACATAGGATCATTATATGACTCAGAAACTGAATTGCTAGATATATGCCCAAACTGAAAACAGATGTTTAAGCAAAAACTACATCAATGTACAGCAGAACTATTCACAATAGCCAAAAGGTGGAGTCAACCCTAGTGTTCATCAATGAATGAATATATAAATAATGTGGTATATCTGTACAATGAAATATTATTTGGCCATAAAAAAGAATAATATAGCAATATATGTTACAATGTGGATGAGTGTTAAAATTACAATGCTAAACGAAAGAACCCAGGTGCAATAGGCCATGCATTATATAATTCCATTTATATAAATATATATCAAATGTAAACCCATTGAGACAAAAAGCTAATTAGTGCTTGCCAGGGACTAGGGGGAGGAAAAAAGGAGGAGGAAGTCCTTAAAGGGTATTGGTTTTTTGGTGGGTTTTTTGTTTTTGTTTTTGTATGTGTGTAATGAAAATGTTTGGAACTAGACAGAGGTGGTGGTTGCACAACATTGTGAATGTACCAAATGCCACTTAACTGTTCACTTTAAAATAGTTAATTTTATGTAAATTTCACTTGCATAAAATAAAGACAAGAGAAAGAGAGAACAGGGAGACAAAGTTGGAGGCAGTGAGTTTAGACAACATTTAAGGAGTTTTGCTATAGATGGGAGTAAAGAATTGGAACTATAGGTTGTGTGAGAAGTTGGGGTCAATAGAAAGTTTTATTTTTTGTTTTAAGATGGAAAAATTTTTTAAGTATATTTCTTTGCTAATGAGAATTATCCATCAGAGAGTATATGACACAGGAGAAGGAACTAAGAATTGCTGTGAAAGACATCCTTGAGTAAATGAAAAGGATGGCTTTGTCTGTTACAGAAATTTATCCTTAATAATATCTGAAAGGGCATCCCCTAAAGTGAGCCAGCCTTGGGCAAACTAAAGGACTTAATCTACGATGTATAACAAATACAAGGAGGTAAATACCATAAAGTATATAAAATGTGTAAGCATGGCGGTGTTGTTCTGGAGTTACCCATTAGCATCTGATTAGGGCTCTGCTAAATCCTCAGGCCAACATGGGCAGGGACACACCTTTTCAGGACTTCTTTTCCCCTTTCCTGGATCTGCAGAGTTTATTGGTCTCCTCCCCTATCACATACTAGTTGACATCCATCTCAATCTAGGCCACATTGAATGGCTATCACCTCTTGATACAAAATGTGTTAAGCCTCTGGCTTTAGTTATTTCAATTTAAGTCATCAAAGTCGAGAGACTTTCAGTCCCAGTTATACAGATTTTATCACAAAATTTCTATTACTATAGTTTTTCAGTTCCTGTGGCATTTTACATGTCATGTGATATATACAGTTCAAGAGATGTGACTTTATCTAAATATAAATGTCCTCTACAGATGCCTTTTGTAAAATGTCTGCTGTGACTGAATTATTTTTACAAAACCTCTTCCTCAGCCACATTGGGGAGTGTGGGGTTACAGTTCTTTCTGGAGTTAAGAGGATTATCTCTGACAAATTACAGTGCCATCTTGAAGATTTCCCCCATCTTCGACTTCTCAGATGTCTTTTCACTATGTCTACTTCCTATACCTGTCTCACATACACCTCTTGACTATAGAAATACATTTTTGAAATTATTTGTTTACAGTTTCATGAAGAATCTAAAGGAAGAGAGAATGGACAACTGGAGGCACTAGCAGTCTCAACCACAGATTCCATTTCCTGGTTTCATTAGTAACTAGTCTTTAGGAGCAGCTTCTAGATAGTTGAATATTCCTCAGTTTATGCCTTTCCATGACAGGTTTTAGCCATAGATACTCTGAAGGGCTTGCCCTGAGCAGATACTACACTTTGCCATTTTCTAGGGGTATTTTTGAGCACACTGCTTCCTCAGAATCCCAAAGGGTGCTTAGTTGGTGCCTTCTAATATATTAAAGATATTGGAATTCGATTAGAGTTTAATGATTTCATACTATTTATTGTCATGATGCCATTTGAAACCAAAAGTACTATCAGTTTTCTTCTCCATCATATGGGTTAACTACATAGCAATAGAGCTAGCACACACAGTGGTTTTTAATTGGGGCATGAGAAACTTTTATAACAGAGAAAAAGCTAAAACTGAAGTACATATTTTAATAATGTAGTATATGCTCAGAAGTCAGTTTTTTTGTTGTATGAAAGATAATTCAAGAAACTATACCTTATGTTCCTAATTTTCACAAAGGTTAATATAGTGACTCAATTTTAATGAAAATCTAGGTATCCTTCTATTCTAATTAATTTTGTCATTAAGATTTTGATTGGGACACAAGAAAAACTTTTTCCTAGTCCTTACATGGTCACAAGAAAATGCCACAGGATTTTACAAGAGTACAAAGATTGAAAAAAAAAAGTACACAGATTGGTTCTGATTACACACTTAATATATTATTATCTAACTAATTAGAAAGATAATTAACATATTATTATTAGCCCCGCATAAAATGCTACTGAAAATAACACTCAAGTTTTGCTGTGAGTTCCTTAATCATCGATTAGTTTTTCTGATCTCATTGAGTAAACCAAAAATAAATGCAAAAATTGAGTGTTAGCATAGTTAGTATTCAAAGAAAGTATTGTTTATAGGACATGTATTGTACAATACAACTATGAATCAATAGTTTAGTGACCTGAGATCATCCACATTTAATATTAAATATTAAGATTAAAAGACTGCATATTTTACTTAGCCATAGGCTGAATAACTCAACTCCATTCATTTTTGTTACCATATGACACACAAAAGAATCTAAATTTATTCTAAAGTACAAGCTCAAAGTCCTACTTCATGAGGCAAGAGCTAAGACACACCAGCTACAACACTGATCTTACCTCAATCTCATTATATCCCCGGATGGATATAAAAAGAGCACCCTGATGCATCTTCAGTATTCACAAAATTGGCTGTGAAACATTTGTTTTAATTTGATCATCTACTATGGGTTGAATATTTGTGTTCCCCAACAGCTTCCAATTTATATATTAAAATCTAACTTCAAATGTATTAGTATTTGGAGATGGACCTTTGGGAAGTAATTAGGTCATAAGGGTAGAGCCCTCATGAGTGGGATTAGTACCCTTTATAAGAAGAGGCCAGGGAACTGATTCTTCCCCTCCGACCTCTGTCATGTGAGTACATAGCAAGAAGATAGCAATATATAAATTAGAAAGAAGACCCTCCCCAGACACTGAATCAGCCAGGACCTCGATTTTCACTTCCCCAGTCTCCAAAACTGTGAGAAATAAATTTCTTTTGTTAATAGGCCACCCAGCGTATGGCATTTTGTAGCAGCCTGAGCTGAGACACTCCCTCACTTTTTCTTTTAAATTCTCATTTTTGATCCTAATTTATCTTCTATTTTTATGTCTACATAACTAAAATAGTTTGATAGACTAATTTTCTATCTTTCCATTTCTTGCCCTTTAGTCTGTTTTAGTTGAAATAAAAGTCTGACTGCTATGACAATGGCCAATATAACAGTGGCTTCAACAAGATACGACTGTATGTCTAACACATATAACAGTGTGAGTGCAAACAGCCCAGGACTTAAAAAGAGCCTCCGTGCTGTTGAGGAGCTAGAGTCTTTAGTTCTTGTCATTCTGCTCTCCTCAACATACGGCTTTCAATTTGTGGTCCATGATGGTGCTCCTTGCTTCTACTTCTGTGCAGCCCGGGGATGGAGGAAAAGAGAAAGAAAAAAAAATCTCTCTTTCTGTTTAGGCACAGAACTCAGAAGTTGCATGCATCACTTCAACTCATATTTCATTGGCCAGAATTTAGTTGTATGGCCACATGTGGCTGGCAGAGAACTAGGAAATGTAGTCTTTAGCTAGGGAGCCATGGGCCCAGCTTAAACTGAGGCTAAAAGAAGAGAGAATGGACAACTGGAGACACTAGCAGTCTCAACCACAGATTCCATTTCCTGGGTTTTTTAGTAACTATTCTTTAGGAGCAGCTTCTAGATGCATGGGTATTTCCAATGTAAGTTCCCTTTTGGGCCCAGCTCTGGGGATTTCCTCCATGTGAGTACCACCCTCACATATAGGCTGTAACATTTATAATTAGGCCCAACAGGTTTAGTCTGAACACAGTGTAATGGTGGATCACTTATATGAGGGCATGGTCTAATCATGCAAAATATCCTCACATATGCTCTAACTTTCCTATCTTGGACATTTAGATGTTGCTTTAGCATAAATGTGCTTCACTGCTGGGAATGCAGCCAAGCAAACATCTTTTGGCAAGTTTCCTTTACCAGATAATCACATATGAGCTCTTTCAGGTCAAGAGAACACAGAAAGGAGTCAAGGCCTCACACAAGGGCCTTGATGGTGCGTGTTTGGGTCACTGAATGGAAACGTACAAGCAATTGTCCAGAAAGAGATTGCTTCAAGGGTTTCCTGCCACTTGAACTTTGCTTAGAGCAAGAAGACAGCTGCCAATTTAATTTTTAGTTGAGTGGGAATGTTTGGTGGTTCTGAAAGGTTAAGAAGCACTTTCATGGAGACTATGAGATCACCTAATTCCAAAAGTGCTTGACTTTGCCTAGTAGTAAATCTTAAACAATTCCTTAAAATGTAGAAATGAGAATACATGACTATTTTAATAAAACTAAATGTACCTATTATGCAAACATTTATTCTCAGCTTATTATTACCAAGTTATAATAAAAACTTAATTAAACTCTAGGCTCTTTCTTGGGAACCATAGTGTGGTCAATATTTGCCTTCTTAGGGATGCCTTGATATATATTGAGGAAGGAGGACTAGAAATAGACCTCAAAGCTCTTTTCATGGGAATACCTATAAGGCTAAGTGTCCTCATGTTAAAAGAGGGATTCCAGAATATTCCATATATATTAAGAATTCTTCCAAGCAACTAGGTGACAAGGTTACAAATTGACCCTCATATACACAAAGATAATATCTTTCTTTCAGTAGTTACAACTACCACCTAATAAATAAATTTAATGTTTAATAACTCAATTAAAAAAAACATTTTATATAGCTGACATATTTGGAGACCATTATAAACAATAAGTCATGCAGCTGTAATAAAACTAAAAGAGAAAATTCACTGAATATTAATAATGGAAAAAAGGGTTCAGTTTGAAAGAAAAGAGCATACATTTAAGAACATTTTGATGAAATGCAATTAATCCTAATTTCAGTGAGCTGGAGGTGTTCAATTTAGATAGGAAAAGTTTGATTCATTTGAAAAACGATGGTAATTAAAAGATGGAGATAAAAATGTGGTCTCAAGACACTGATAGCAGTTTTAGTTAAGAACATGTAATTTGATTTAAAACAATGAAATTTTAAAAAGGCTTAATGAAAATAGGTTTTATACTTGTTTTTGTTGTATATCTGTATAATGAGCCTATCTGTTCCTGCATATTTCTTTTCCCTAGCAAATAACTTGGAAATGAGCTAGCTAAGCAGAATAGTAATCCTTTCAACATAAGTTAAATTTTATTTTAGTAAATAAAAAGTGTGGAAAGTTAAAAAAAATGATCACTCATAACATCATTACAACAGCATACTTGATGTTTTATTTTAGTGTTTTTCTTTTTATCTCTTAAATGTATGAGTATTTTGATTTATTCATGCAGCAGTGAACAATATAAACTTAAAAATAAACTTGTTCCCATGGAGCTTACATTAGTGAGGGGAGACAGCAAATAAATGAGTAGATTATGTAAATATATTTGGAGATGATAAGTGCAGTGCAGGAGATAAAAGTAGGGTGCTGTGTAATTTTAATAGAATGATCAGAGTGAGGCTCAGTGAGAAGGTGACTTCCAAGCTAAGGGAGGAAGCAGGTGGAGAGTGAGGAGTGAGCAGAGAGGATATCTCTGGCGTGATCAAAGTCCCAATCAGAGGAACCCAGGATTACCAAAGCCCTGGGGGGAAGCCTATCTGGCAAGTTTGAGGGATGCCAACAGCATCTGGGCAAGCTTGGAGGTTCTCAGTGTCTTGTCTTCCAGACTGCTGCAGCGACCCAAGAGCCTCATCCTCTCTTATTTTGCTTATTCTAATCTCTCTAACGCTCCATGTTAGGGCAAAAAATTTTTGTTAAGACTGTATAGTCAGGCATGCTGTCTAGTCAGTTTCTATTATAAATGGAAACTTCTTTTAAAAACTACAATTCCTTAAAATTGGTCTTTGTTGATGTATATGAACACTATTAATTTTAGTATATTCACTTTGGATCTAATCACTTCATTGAATTTTTTAAAATCTCATAATTTTTCAGTTGATAATTTTGCTACTTCTAGGCTTAAAATTTTATCTTTTTCTTTTCTATACCTATGCATCTAATTTTTGTTTCATGACCTCTTGTTATGGACAAAATCTACCTAAAATATTAAACAGTAATCATAATATTGGGTTCCTTCATTTTATTCTGAGGCTGTTTCTAGTAGTTACCCTTAAGTATGATTTAAACTACATAGTCTTCATCACATTCCCATTTACATCCATGAATTTATTAGGAATAAGTACTGGTGATCAAAGTCCTTTTTCAGTATCTATTTAGATTATTATTTTTTAAAGTTCATTCCATTGATGCTATGTGCCAATATTTAATCATCTTCTAAAACTGAACTTTCCTTACATTTTTTAGAAGATTTTAGTCCTGAGAGAGCTATGCTATGGTGTTCCACTAGTCACTGGTATTCTGTGTAGACGTTCACATCTGTGTTGATGCCCTAGTTTTCTTTGGGAAGCAGGGATGTAAGCAGCATATTAAACAAGTGGAATTTTTATAGGACCCCAAACTGAAGTCAACATAAGACGAAAACAGCATAAATGAAGGACATATTCATTGTGTTGCAGCAAGAACCATCTGATTCAGAGCAGCCCAAGAGGACCAGAGTGAGAAAAGAGGCAGCCCTCTGCCCAGCATGGGTCAGGCGCTGTGACGTCAGATCTCGGGCATCAGGGTCTGCCACAGCCTGCTGGAGCAGAGCCTGAGGGGACTGCGAGGCTCGGGGGAGGACAGTACCTTGCTTTCTGGCTTGTGGAGTACTCCATATCAGTTTTTGGTCTTTCTGCTGCCTGGGCATTCAGCGTAGTAATCAGTCGTGCTCTGACAGGACACAGCTTCTGAAGATTTAACTTTGGAGCGCTGCGTTCTAAGCCCGTCATCTATCCAGGGCCTGGTGGCCTGCAGCCTCTGCAGCCTCTGCAGACAGACTGTGAGTTACAGTTCTTCTAGCAACAATTCTGGAGTTTGTCACATTTGCTTAGAAAATGCTGCCCTAGGAAGAAGTGCCAGGAAGCCTTCTCTGAAATAGTTCCTCCAAGGGAGAAAATTTGTTTGTTCTGTGGTCATTTAATAGGTTAAAGCACGTTGCTTGCTAAAAGAAGGAAGGAAGAAAGAAAAAAGGAAGAGAGGGAAAAACGAGCCATTTTCCCAAAGTTAGAATTTCGCACTGGTTCCTGCAATGCTCTGTTCAATTGTAGCTAAGGAACACACAAAGTATTCTTTACTAGACTGAGGCTGTCAGCCTGTGTAAGTTTGCTTCCTGGAGAATGCATGTTTTATGTAACAATAATAATATCAGAGGACGTTATTGAACATATACAAAATACTAACATTATCTTGTTTAATTTTCATTTCAACCCACAATTCTGTAATTTTATAACCAATTGATAAATGATTCCAAAACTCAGATGTGTCACTACATTTCCCTTAGTCACATGGCAAGTGGGAAAACTTTCATTAAAAAGAAAATTGCAAGGGAATGAGAAAAAAGAGAGAGAAAGCTTATGTGCTGCACAGCAGCCACATCAGTGTGGTGATTGCCAGGGGGACAGGGTGGGGGAATGCGGGGAGTTGGAGGAGGGCGTTGGGGGGGATAGATGGTGAAGGAAGGTGGTGAATACACAACACAGTGTACAGATGATATGTGTGGAATTGTGCACCTGAAATCTGTGAAATTTTGTTAACCAGTGTCACCCCAATAAATTCAATAAAAAGAAAAAAAAAAAGAAAGTTGCTTGCTGAGAATGAGGTTTTATAAATGGTGAGAGAGTAAATTAGATTAATCCAATCAATGAAACATCTCATATGAACCAAGACCATGCTACCCTTGGTGATAAAAGTCCAGACTCAGTTAACAAAGTAGGCAAGAATCTTTAAGGTCTCCACTCACTTATGTGCTCTTTTCCTACCAACCTCTTTGCTTTTTCCCTTATCACAGCCTTTTTATGACTCATTATATTGAAAAAATTTTTTGAGTACACTGTGACTGAAGAGTTATAGTAGTAATTATGACAACAACAGAAATAATCACTATTATCTGTTGACCCTGTACTTTGGGCCAGACACTGTTCTAAATGCGTTAACTCATTTACCCCCCAAACCCACTGAAGTCAGCACTAAGCTTACTGTGCAACATTAAGTCACTTGCTCAAGTTCACACCAGTGTAAGCATTAGAGCTAGGCTTTAAATCTGATCTCAGTTTTTCTAGCCACTAGTTCCTAGGGCAGGCTCCCAGCAATCTGCGTGCTGTAAGTAACTGCTAGTATGGTTTATGGAAAGAATGCAGAGCAAAGGTTATGCAGCTAGACAATAATGATGCTGTTTTCACTTCTGGACTCAACAGTAAGGAGGTAAGATGAAGAAATTGACTTAAACCAGAAAATAAAAATAAAAAAATCTAAATTAATATTTAGGTTTGTGAGAAAAAAATATTATTTAGAGTGTGAATTATTTGATGTATGGAAAAGTCAGTAGAAGAATGACCTGAGTGTTTTCAAGTTTACAAAGAGCTATTTGTAGGGTAGGTTTTTGACTAGTGATTAGCCTTTTCTAGAAACCGTATCAGAAGAAATAGGCATCTTTAACTAGAAGAGTTAGAGATCTGAGATAATACATACTGACAGTTATGAGAGAACCACTGGAAAATCTGAAAAGGGACATAGGGGAATTCATGGGATTTAGAGGGCACAAATTCCAGATGGTTAAAGTGTCATTCTGTCAAAAATTTGGATAAATGAGTGGTTTACAGTGTTCTCTGTGCAGCTCTGGCAGTTAATTTACTCTCTTAATCATTATCGAGTATCTCCCATTTGCCAGTTGTTGCGCAAGCTGCCTGGTTACAATGGCGAGGGGAAACAGATGTGAGTTCAGCCTTCATGGAATTTACAGTCTAATGGGGCAAACAGATTAAAAAAGTCCAGTCACCTCCTAATAAATAGAAAACTCCTTGACTGGATATTTTGGTGGCATCCTCCTCCTTCCTTGACCCCCATATTCCCCTTCTGTTTGCTCAGCTAAGCTAGAAGCCCAGCTCTGCTCATAGCCTCAGAGGAGGCAGGGCAGGGTAGAAAACCCAAAAGTTTCCAAAGCTGGCTGCTTTTGTAAAACAAAAACACAAACCCTCAAGGTATAAAGATTCTCTAGGGTAGAGGACTTCAGTGGACCCTTGAACAACAGGGGGTAGAGCTGCTTGGGTCTACTTATATACACATTGTTTTCAATAAATATGAAAACATATTTAGTCTTCCTTATGATTTTCTTAATAACATTTTCCTTTCTCTAGCTTACTTTATTGTAAGAATACAGTATATAGTACATATAACATACAAAATATATGTTTATGTTATTGATAAAGCTTTTGGTATCTATTAATGATAAGTTGTTAGTAGTGTCAATGTAAGAAACACGCAAACCTGTAGAGAATTTATGAGTTTATTTGAGCCAAACTGACAACAATTGTCAAGAAGCAAAATCTCAACAGATTGAGAAATGGTCCAGAGAATGGCAGTTTAACACCTTATTTTATACACTACAATAAAAAGAAGAGGCATAAGGGGGTTATAAGAGATCCACTGGTGATAGATTAGGGAGGTGAGAGAAAGCAAAAGTGGGGGAACTTCTGGGATTGGATAAAAAGTAACACAGGTGGGTAAGGATAGTTAGTAGTCAACAAGTAACATGATAACAATAACAATTACAGGATTTGTGGTTTCCTCCTGGTGCAGTGCCTGTGCTTTGAGGGGTCCAGAGAAAGGAAATTTGACATTCCAAATATATGTCACTGTAGATGCAAAAAGACAATAGACAGGCTTAGTTAAGGCAAAGAATGACTTTTGTTAGGGAAAAATACCAGCTTAGGTCATGACTACCTGCCACGAACAGCTTTTTGTTAGGAAGTTTAAATTTCGTACTATCCTATGTGGTTTCTTTAGGTCTCTGAGTTGTAAAGGCTGCCGCAGGCCTCCCCTGAGCTTGTCAGGTTTTGCATGTGGCCCCTTTTCTTCTACAGAACTCCCTTTTGGTCATAAATCTATGCAAAGGATGCATTGAAGACCAGCTTCTTGTTTGGATAATGAGTTTCCACAGTTCTAGGAAGGCTCATGTCTAGGAAGTCTTAGTGTCAGCATTTGCCTTGCTGAACGATGAACCACCAGGATGGGGCATGACTGTAACCTTAGGTGGAAGTATAAGCCAATTTTTTTTTAATCTTCAAAGTGAGAGGCAGGCAAATGGGTGACAGTCAGAGCCTATGGGCCTTTATTAAGAAAAACACTCTGGATCATTTCCAACCTATGAGCTATCACAATCAATGCTTTGTTGCCTGTCTTATTTTGTTTGTATTTTGGATCTAGTATAATATTCTCTTACAGTTTGAGGGCACACCATATACCTTTTTAGTTTTCATAAGCTACCATGAGACAGGTTTCTATTTATTGTGGCCCATTTACTTCTCATTGGAAGCACTCAGGTGCTGTTTTTAATTGATTTCCAATAGTTGGGCAATTGGAAGCTGTAACCTTAAGTTTTAATCAGGGCCAAGGCTGTAAGAACATAATGCTTTAAATTACAATTACCACCTAAAAAACTTCAGAGACCAGGAGGACAGGAAGAGTTCTATAAGTAAATTTTCTGTATCTCAGCAGCAGTTATAGATGACTATGTTTTTACAGTCATTTTCACCTTTTATTTGAATTAATATAGTTAGTAGTCTTGTTTGGGTTAGTGGGTATGAAAAAGAACCCATGGGTTGTTCAGATTGAAGCAGAACCCACAAGCTGTTCAGTTAAGAGGGGCTCAACGGTCTGCCACCAATATATATATATATATATATATATATATATATATATATATATATATATATCAGTGTTTGGTGAAAAGAAAAAGAATTGTTTATTTGAAGGTTATACAGATTTAGATTAATGGCAGATTTTTGCCATTAAGTCTTACCGTCTTTAAAACACCCACAAACATGTAGTTCTGCCTCTCCCTACCAAACCAGGCTTGTTTTAGAACAGAAAAGTCAGAGGTATCATTTTCCTCTAGGAAAATAGAAGTCCATGGATTTCCCAGACACAGTTAAGCTTTACTGGTAGCTCCCAATTATTTGTGCCTAACTGGGGAGGTTTTGCCTGTGTTGGGTGTTATTCAGCTTTTAATCTAGAACAATGTGGCACCTTTTTACCCACCTGACCTTAAGGCCAGCTGGTAAGGTGCTTTTGCTCTCTTTCAACCTGCATGGCTCTTTCCTTCTACCTCCTTGCAAACTGGGTGAATTTCCCCTGCTTAATGGATGCCACCTTATTTTCAAATGCTTGACTTGCAGCCTGTGATGCTGTGGGTATGATGACCACTCGTGACCACTCGTGACCACTTGTAGAATTTTGCGCAGACCCCGTAAGCTTTTCATTACCATTCTACAGTCAAAGCCCCTCTCATCTCCTTGGCATGTGGAATGGCCATAACTATTTACATATTTAAAAACTAGGTATTTCTTTGGAAAATGGCTGTGCTCCAATGAGTCCCACCCTCCATTCCCAAACCACAGGCTCTGGGGAATTTTGGGGACCCTGCTCTGTAACAGGTAAGCACATTCAGCACAAGCTAGCTCCTTTTAACTTTTCCTATAACATACACACTTCTCTTGTCTTTCTTTTGCAATAGCATTTCTTCTAAATTTCAAAACAGAAATAATATAAAGAGTATTACTGATAATAAAAAAGTTGTCCTCGTCGTCAGCAGCCGTCCGTCTCGAGAGACGATGGTGTAGCTTCTTATTTTTTTTTTTTTTTTTTTTTGGATTTAAAGTATATTTTATTGATTATGTTGTTACAGTAGTTCCAATTTTTTCCCCTTTACTCCCCTCCACCCAGTATCTCCCTCCCCCAGCATCCCCCCCCAAGTCCGTACCCATGGTTCGTAAAAAATAACTATCCCTCCCTCTCAGATATTAAGACCCTTTGTAATCTTGTAAAGGACAATGGGCGAAGGTCTCAAGCTCCTCTAGCTGCTTCAAGCTGGACATGGTCGTCGTCCTACCTACCCTTGGGTCCAGAAATCCCTAATAATAGTGGGGGTGTGGAGGGGAGGGTGGCCTTCCACATGGGGAAGGATTGTGCAGACTCCAGGTCAGTTGGCTGTCTCCGGACAACGGCGTGCTTGGTTTAGCAGGTTGGCATCCTTGTTGTGTTCTGGGGGGAACAGATTTGGCAAAAAGGGTTAAAAAGCATCATTCAATCCATAACTACTAGGTGACAAAAGGCAGGGATTAATTTTTCAATGTTCCACATTAGGAGAAAAAAAAAAGGGGGGGGGCTTCTTTGGAGGAAGGTGTGCTAGGCACATCTCAACTGTCCAAAACCCTTTTGCCCATTATATTTAGTTTGGGCTGAGGGAAATAGTTTATGTTTCCCCCTTCTCAGACCTCTGGGCCCTTTCTGTCCAAGCCATTAGGATAGAAAAGAGAATTCAGTTTTAAAGTGAAGCCCACAGACCACCCTATTCTTCATCAACCCAGCCATTTAGTTCAGCCAAACCGTTGAGTCTCAGGAGGCAGCGCTGCAGAGAGGATTAAGTGAGCCTTTTGCGTACAGACAATCACTGAGGTAATGCGGTCATAGGCTTATGCCCTTTGAAAACAGAAAACACATGTTAATTTATGTAACATAGCCAACAAACAAGTCTCTAAATCTGTAAGACTGTCTTATTGGGAAGACATCCAGTTGCAAGGCACTTGACATTCTACTTGCCTGCAACTTGAATCTCTTTGGTGATATCACAGATATGGTTTAATTTTCAAGTGAAACCATTTTTTAAGTGAGAAGAAACTTTTAAGACGGTTAGCTGCCCTACTTTACAGTCTGCCACTGATCATTGTGATTTTCCTTGAATAATGATTTTTCTCCCTAAGATTACTCTCCTTGTCTTTAAAGGGGCTACATTAAGTCCATTTTTAATTTATCCTGTTCGTTTGCATAAACATAACAAGAGCAGCAAATGATCACTTATGATCTTTAGTTCTGTTTTGCTGGAACTTACCCAAGGAACATTTAGGGTGGCCCTCAGTCTGCTCTTCAGGGCACAGAAGCTGGGCCACATACCTGGCATTCATCCTTGCCTGTACACACCTGTCCTTTCCAAGTCTTTCTGGTTTTCCATTGTGCCTTAAGGTCCCTTCTAGCCATCTTTCAGGAAAACAACCTTCATTCTTTCCCTGGAGAGATTGCTGTGGACCACACAACCAACCATGGCAGCAGGCCTTTTATTTCGCGGGCTTTTATTACCTTTGAAAGTCATTCCCAGTCATTCCCATGCCCATTTGCTTGAAATACTTTTTTCCATCCCTTTACTTTCAGTCTGTGTAGATCTTTTGTTCTAAGGTGGGTCTCTTGTAGACAGCATATATGTGGGTCATTCTTTCTAATCCATTCAGCTACCCTATGTCTTTTAATTGGAGCATTTAATGCATTTACATTTAAGGTTATTACCGATAAGTACTTATTCACTGTCATTTTTCCCCTTTGTACTTGTGTTCTTCTCTGTCTCTCTCTGTTTCTTTATCTTCTTAGAGCAGACCCTTTAGCATCTCTTGCATTGCTGGTTTGGTGGAGATGTATTCTTTTAGCCTTCTTTTGTCTTGGAAGCTCCTTATTTCACCCTCCATTTTGAATGAGAGTTTTGCTGGGTATAGTATTCTAGGTTGTAGACCTTTGTTTTTCATTGCTTGGAATATTTTTTGCCATTCCCTTCTGGCTTGTAGTGTTTCTGCTGAGAAATCTGATGATAGCCTTATTGGAGTACCCTTGTATGTTATTAGTTGTTTTTCTCTTGCTGCTTTTAGGATCCTCTCTTTGTCTTTGAATGTTGCCATTTTAATTATGATGTGTCTTGAGGTGGGCCTGTTGGGGTTCATCTTCATTGGGACCCTCTGTGCTTCCTGGACTTGCGTGACTCTTTCTCTCGTCATGTTAGGGAAGTTTTCTGTCATTAGTTTTTCAAAGAGGTTTTCTATCCCTTGCTCTTCTTCTTCTCCTTCTGGAATTCCTATGATACGGATATTATTACGTTTCATGTTGTCCTGCAGCTGTCTTAGAACCTCTTCAGTCTTGTTCAGTCTTTTTTCATTTTGTTGCATTGTCTGGGAGTTTTTGTGTAGGTTGTCCTCCAGCTCGCTGATCCGATCTTCTGCTTCCTCTAGCCTGCTTTTAATTCCTTCTACTGTGTTCTTCAATTCAGAGATCGTATTCTTCATTTCCTCCTGGCTCTTATTGATAGCTTCTATGTCCTTTTTCATGCTCACGTAATTTTCTGTGAGTTCCTTGTAGTTTTTCTGGAGTTCTTTGAAGTTTCCGCTGAGCTCATTCAGCTTCTCCATAATCCATGTTTTGAATTCCATATCTGATAGTTCGCTCCCCTCTATTTCATTTAGCACTCTTTCTGGGGATTCTACCTTTCCTTTTGATGGGAGGTTGTTTCTCTGTCTCCCCATTTTTTTGACTCCTATTGTTTGTTGGTGCTTCCTAGAATGATCTGCACTTCCTGGATCTGCCTCTGGTGGCGTCAGATCATGTACCAGTCTGGCCCTAGGCAGCCTGTTGGAGACTTCCAGGGATCTACTGCTGTTGTCTGTCTTCTTTGATTGTTAATCTGCTCAATCTGTGATTAGCTGTCAGGCTTAAGGACTGTGGGTGTGGCAGCTTAATTCCCGTCGGCAGGGCTTTTGCTTCCCCTCAGGCTGACGCCACTTGGAGGGGAATGGTCTACCCGCAGTACTGGGGATGAGTCAGCACTGGGACCCAGTCGGCTGCTCCTCCAGTTCTTCCCTCAAAGCCACCGTGCCAAACTCTCCCCAAGTGTCTCCAGTCCTCTCTGCCTTCCCTCTGCTTGAGCCCAGGGTAAGTGGTGGCCAAAATATTTTCGTATGTGATCCACTTAAGAGCTCTTTTTCTCCTGCTGTTTCTCTCCGGCTAGCAAGAAACCCTGTGGCTTTTCGCTTTTCACAGCTGATACTGTTTTACTTTCCACTCTGTTGCTGTAGGCTGGGAAGCCCAGCTGGGGGTTTAGACCCTGCCCTTCTCAGGGGGAATCCCCGGTTGCTGAGCTGTTTCTCAGTCCCTTCAGCTGCCACCCATGTGAGCCCAGCCAGCCCTTCCGCGTCTCCGCACTCCCTACCGGTCACGTTGTGATGTAGCGGCCTTTTCTGTCTCTCCGTGGTTATAAGACTTCTTTCCAGCTAGTGTTCGTTGGTTGTTCCAGATGATTTCTCCAAAATTAAGTTGTAAACCCAGACTGGTCCTGGGAGGAGGTTAGTGTAGCTTCCATTTACTCCTCCGCCATCTTGGATCTCCCCGATGGTGTAGCTTCTTAAGAGTCTATCTGCACCGCCGAGAATGGCTGTGCAGTCCGACTCGGGAGCGACACGGTATCTGTCTCCTCCCGTGTTAAATCGACATCTTGCGATGACGCTGGAGTGTCCTCTCCAGTGAAGCTGAAGCTACAGAGCCTGGGCAGGGTGATATGGAGGGTCTGCTGTTGCCCATGCAGCAGACCCCCCCTCTCTTCGCAGCTGAAGGGTCCAAGGGAAAGACGGAGTCAATACAGCTTGGCTTCAGGTGAGCCGCAGGAGTTGCCGGTGTTGACTACAACGTCAAACCGCCTTAGGGACTCCGGCTCCGGAGTTGTATACCTTTAAAAAGTTGTATACCTTTAGTAATTAACAGTTGTGCTGTATACACGAGGTTTGAGAAAAGTCTAAAGAACAAATACAACTTTTATTACTATTATTATCATTAGGTATACTGGCCTTGTCCATGTTTTGGGATATCTGTTTATCTCTGGGGTCTGTGGCTTCTCATCTCAGAAGTCTTTGATCTCCACTGTAGGTAGAGGCAATTGTCAGAGACAGGGGCAGATGCCATTTGCAGTTAGGGCCCTAATAAGGTCCCTTCCAACAATGGAGAGAGAGTCTTTAACAATGTGTCTTCCAGTGGACAAAAATCTCCTGGTTGTAAGTTGTGGTCTTTGAAGTCTTCATCTTCTGGGAGCACACTGTGAAGTGTTACTAACTTATTAGTCCTTATAAGGTGGTTAATGAGCCCTCGATAATAATGCAGAACGTCTCCTTTTAGTAAAGTTGATGCATATGTCCCTTCATCTAGATTCATAGGGTGGCTGGTGACTATTTCATAAGGAGAAAGGCTATGTTTACCATAGATCTCAGGTTGAGGAGTACTATAAGGAGAACTTTTGGCCAAGGGAGATTAAAAGCTTCTTAAAATTTGCCTAGTTGAGTTTTAATTGTATCAGTTGTGTGTTTTACCAATCCAGAGAACTGGGGATGATAGGCACAATAAAAATACTGTAGAAAAGGCCAAATATTACAAATGGATTACATTGTTTGACTAGTAAAATGAATCCTTTAGTCACTAACTCAGAGGGAATTCTCCAATTGGAAATTAATTAAATATATATTTTTAATAATTTACCTACCATTAAAGCTGTTGCTCTCCTGCAAGATAATGCCTCAACCTATACAAAATCATAACTAAAACATTTTTTGTATTCTTGAGATGGTGGCATTTTGATAAAATTCAATTACCATATCAAATAAATCTAAAGGAAGTGAAAAATGTTCTTGGGATCCATGGAATTATTTTCCTGGGCTATGTTTTGGACAGACAGAACATCTGCTGTACACATTATGAGATATAGTAGGAGAACGTTCCCAGTAATATTGTTTACTGCATGAAATCATCTTTAAAAATTCTAATTTTAGCTCATGTACATGTTAGAGCGTCGGCCTGCGAGCTAAGTGTCGCTGGTTCGATCTTCCAGTCAGGGCACATCAGAGAAGGAAAACTCTGACTCCAAAAAAACCTCCGCTGCCTTGCGGCATACCTCTTCAGGGGAAAGGCTAAGGAGAAGGGAAACTCTGACTCCAAACCTCCGCTGCCTTGCGGCATACCTCCTCGGGGGAAAGGCTAGGGGAGTAAACCCCGACAGAAAATCTGGAGCCGGAGTCCCTAAGGCGGTTTGACGTTGTAGTCAACACCAGCAACTCCTGCGGTGCACCTGAAGCCAAGCTGTACTGACTCTGTCTTTCCCCTTGGATCCTTCAGCTGCGAAGAGAGGGGGGGTCTGCTGCATGGGCAACAGCTGGCCCTCCATATCACCCTGCCCAGGCTTTGTAGCTTCACTGGACAGGACACTCCAGCGTCATCGCAAGATGTCGACTTAACATGGGAGGAGACAGTTACCGGTTATAAGCTCATCCGATTGGCGAAGGAAACGAGCGCCAGGGGTCTCCTCTGATGGTGGGAGAGGTCATCGCACCTCACTGGACAGCTACCGCCCGCCTCAAGCTGGGCAGCCCCCAGCCAATTAGGTGCCGTCTCGCCATGGCTCACCTGCCCCACTGGGTGCGTGGGGATCAGAGAGGCGTCTCTTGAAAAGTGGGCCACAAAACACTAGCACCAGGCAATTCCAAGCAAGCAACAAGAAAGAAGCCTCCAGCTCTTCGCCTCACTAGCTGGAACATCAGGACCATGTGTCCCGGACTTACTGCAGACCTTCCGTGGATCAATAGTGCCAGGAAAACTGCCGTCATCAACAGGGAACTGGCACGACTAAACATCGACATTGCGGCTCTACAGGAGACCCGGTTGGCCGACAACGGAACTATCAGAGAAACCAACTACACCTTCTACTGGCAAGGGAAGTCTCCGGACCAACCAAGACAGCACGGTGTTGGGTTCGCTGTGAAGAACACGCTTGTTAACTCCATAGAGCCACCCACAGGAGGCACAGAGAGATTACTTACCCTCCGATTGTCAACAACTTTCGGCCCAGTCAGCATTCTTAGCGCATACGCCCCAACCCTCTGCGCCACCACCGAAGAGAAAGAACAGTTCTACCATGCACTGGACGAAGCGTTATCCAAGATCCCCAGAAGTAACGCTCTTTATCTCCTTGGAGACTTCAATGCAAGAGTAGGAGCCGACCACATGGCCTGGCCCACCTGCCTCGGAAACTTTGGGAGAGGAAAGATCAATGAGAATGGTCAGCGACTGCTTGAGCTTTCATGTCACCACGGCCTGTGCGTGACAAACACATTCTTCAAGTGCAAAGAGATCCACCAGGTGTCATGGAGACACCCCCGCTCCCGCCACTGGCACCAGCTTGACCTCGTCATCACCAGAAGAACGGATATTGGCAGCACCCTCCTCACCCGCAGCTACCACAGTGCAGACTGCGACACGGACCATGCCCTCGTGGTAAGCAAGGTGCGCATAATGCCGAAGAGGATGCACCACTCCAAGATGAAGGGTCGCCCACGCATCAACACCAGTTGTGCCAGCAACCCAGTTAAGACCCAGCAATTCATCAACAGGATGGAAGATGCACTCGGCGAGGGAATGGCGGCAGATGACATTATCGAATCCAATTGGCCACGTCTCCGCGACGCCATATACAACTCCGCCATTATTGCTTACGGGAAGAAAGACCGGAAGAACGCTGACTGGTACGAGGCTCACTGGGAAGAAATGGAACCCGTGATCGAGGCTAAGAGGAAGGCCCTACTGGCTTACAAGGCCACGCCCACTCCCAGTACACTTCAAGCTCTACGGGCTGCCAGGAACAAAGTCCAGAAGACCGCCCACCACTGTGCCAACACCTATTGGCTAAACCTGTGCAGAACCATACAGGAAGCCGCCGATATAGGCAACGCATGAGGAATGTATGAGGGTATCAAGAAGGCAACAGACCCAATCCCCTCCAAGATCGCCCCCCCTTAAATCCAAGACAGGTGAGGTCATCACTGACCAGGAACAGCAAATGCGGTGGTGGACCGAGCACTACCTCGAGCTGTACGCAACGAGGAACACCGTAACAGACACTGCTCTTAACGCCATCCCAGACCTACCAGTCATGGAGGAGCTAGACACCCCACCTACTGCGGCAGAGCTCGGCAAAGCCATCGACCGCCTCGCTT
Organism: Furipterus horrens; assembly: GCF_987537825.1. Classification (NCBI taxonomy): domain Eukaryota; kingdom Metazoa; phylum Chordata; class Mammalia; order Chiroptera; family Furipteridae; genus Furipterus; species Furipterus horrens. Next base: position 47,900,021 of record NW_028327178.1, on the reverse strand, counting down.
GCGGGAAAGCACCAGGAAGCGACGGAATCCCTCCAGAAATCCTAAAGAGCGGGAAACCAGTCCTGCTACAGCCGCTCCACCATCTACTCTGTCTCTGCTGGAAGGAGGGTTACATCCCCCAGGATATGAGAGACGCCAACATTATCACCATGTACAAGAACAAAGGAGACCGCAGCGACTGCAACAACTACCGGGGCATCTCTCTCCTCAGCGTCGTCAGCAAAGTATTCGCCCGGGTCGCTCTTGCCCGCCTGCAGACCCTTGCTTCCCGCGTCTACCCAGAGTCCCAGTGTGGCTTCAGAGCTGGCCGATCAACAGTGGACATGATCTTCTCCCTACGCCAGCTGCAGGAGAAGTGTCACGAGCAGCATAAACCACTCTACCTCGCCTTTATCGACCTCACGAAGGCGTTTGATCTGGTCAGTCGAAGCGGACTCTTCAGCTTGCTACGGAAGATTGGCTGTCCACCACATCTGCTTGCTGTGGTCATGTCCTTTCACGACAACATGCACAGCATGGTGTCCTACAACGGCGCCACCTCTGAGGCCTTCCCAGTCAGCAGCGGAGTAAAGCAGGGCTGCGTCCTCGCGCCTACGCTGTTCGGAATCTTCTTCTCCATGCTCCTCCAATACGCCTTTAAGGACTGCAGCGGGGGTGTCTTCATTCACACCAGATCCGATGGCAAGCTCTACAACCTGGCCCGTCTACGAGCCAAGACCAAAGTCAAAGAGGTGCTCATCCGTGAGATGCTCTTCGCTGACGACGCAGCCTTGACATCACACTCCGAAGAGGGACTCCAGCAGCTAGTCACTTGCCTTTCCCACGCATGCAAGGAGTTCGGACTAGCCATCAGCCTGACGAAGACGAATGTTATGGCTCAAGGCACGGGGACTCCCCCATGCATCACCATCGACGGATACACCTTGGAGGTTGTCAACGACTTCACTTACCTCGGGTCCACCATCTCGAGCTCTCTGTCAGTCGACTTGGAGGTCAACCGGAGAATCGCCAGGGCAGCCACAGTTATGGCCAAACTGAACCGGCGAGTGTGGAACAATTCCAGCCTCACTGAGAAAACCAGACTGCGCATCTACCAAGCCTGCGTACTCAGCACTCTCCTCTATGGCAGCGAGACGTGGACCACCTACGTAAGGCACGAAAGGAAACTCAACAGCTTCCACATGAGGTGCCTGCGACGCGTCCTGCATGTCGCCTGGCAGGATAAGGTCCCCAACACCGAGGTGCTGAAGCGAGCCAACATGAGCAGTTTGCATGCAGTTCTTAGTGAGAGACGCCTCAGGTGGCTCGGCCATGTCAAAAGAATGGATGCAGGCCGTATTCCCAAAGACCTCCTCTACGGCGAGCTAGCAGAAGGCCAGAGGATGACAGGGCGCCCAAAACTGCGGTTCAAAGACATCTGCAAAAAGGACATGACACAATGCTCCATCAATCTCAACACATGGGAAGTTCAAGCAGACGACCGCCTAGCCTGGAGGCTCGCGGTCAGGCAAGGTACGTCATGCGCAGAGGCTGCGCGCAACGAGGAGGCGGTCCAGAAAAGATCGAGGCGGAAGCAGCGTCAACAGCAGCAACAACAGCCATCTGCCTTCACCTGTAACAAGTGCGGCAGGGATTGTCACTCCCGAGTCGGACTGCACAGCCATTCTCGGCGGTGCAGATAGACTCTCAAGAAGCTACGCCATCGTCTCTCGAGACGGATGGCTGCCGATGATGACGATGACATGTTAGAGTACAGTATAGGTAATCAAGCTCCTATAGGTAAGATTGGTTTCTGATTGGGTCCAAGCTATATTTGTTTGCCTAGAACAAAGTTTCCCCCTTTTCTTGTCATATTCTCTTTTCCTCTGCAGCTGTCCATTGGAACTAACAATGGAAGTCTTTTATTGATTTAGTAGAAAGGAAGGAGCATTTTCAGGTCTGGATAATTTGGCTGTTTAACGCTGCCTGTCTAGTTGCAGAATCAGCTTTAGAAAGCCCTGGATTTTTGATAATGGCCAACTGCTTCAAATTCTGTATGACAGCTAATAATTTTGCAACCTACTTTCCATTCTTTATGGGCTGCCCTGAGAAAATTAAGAAGACTCACTGCTTCAACAATATTCTAAAGTTGTGAGCTATACCAAAGGTACAGCTATTACTCATGTAAATACTGGCTATTATGTAGGGGCACCAAATATTCCCTGTAAAAAGTTTCAAAGGTCTGCTAAATATGTAAATATGCAGGGGCTTCAAATGTTCTTTGTAAGAAGTAGCAAAGGCCTGCTAGAAAGCCTTAAAAAAAAAAAGAATGTTACAGCCACTCAATGACTTACAAGTTAAAAGACCCCATCTTAGCCCCTATCTCCTTCCATTTGCTTGTAACTTGTCTGTAACTCTAATAAAGTTATGTCTTACAAAGTGTCTAGCCTTTTTGCAAAATTAATTGGTTTACAAAGAATTTGACCTTATAACTAAAAGGCTGCAGCTGCAAGCTAAAGATAACTTTATAGCCTTGCGAATTTCTGTTCCTGTTACTGCCAAAACATTCCTGCAGTCCTGCCCAGTCCCTTCTTCCTAAGGCTGTTTCCCGCCAAAGAAGAAACAAAGAAACATCATCAGTATATAAACCCAGTTTTTAGACCCCACTGAAGGTCGGAGCTTGTTAGAGACCAGCTCAGAGTCTGCCTGACTGCTGGCAATTATTAAAATCTATTGCTTACTTTATACACTGCTTCAGAGTGTTTAATCTCACCTATATAGCTGTAACAATTTGACCTTTGGTCAATTGACAAGTCTGAGTTAAAAAATTAATTAGGCTTGTTGTGCAGATCTTATTTAGGTAAACAAGAACTTCAAATTATGTCCACCAGGGGAGTTACTGCTTATCCAGCTGAGTACCATTCTTATTTATCTTCCAAAGATCCATCTGTAAACTTAATTAAGTCAGTATTATCAAGCAGTTTCCTATAAACCATTCCTAGGAACAAGAAGGTGGTCAAATCAATTTAATTTTAATAAGGCATATAGAGGCTGGGCCATTAATAAAAATTTGGAATTCAACTGCGACAATATCCAGTCAAACCCAGGAATCCTCTAAGCTGCTTTCTTGTTTTGGGAGGAGGAAAAGGTAGGATTCCTCTGAGGCTTTCAAAGTTAATTAGTAGCCCATCTTTACATGTCAGATAACCAAAGTACAGTATTCCCTAACTTATCACAGCTATTATGTTCTAGACCACCACCACCCCACGATAGGTAAATATCCACGAAGTAGGAACCTTACATTTATCTTAGTATTTATATATATTTTAAGGCTTTATAAACCATTCCCACACACTTATAAACCTTTCCCACTCCCTTATTAACCTTTTCCACACTTTTATAAACACTACTTATGTTCTTAAACATATTCTACACTCTTAAACCTATGTAACTTTAACAACATATGTATACAGTACTGCAAAATCCCACAATATAGGGAAAAATTCACAATAAATAATTAAATATAATATTTTAAGTATATTTTATTGATTATGTTGTTACAGTAGTCCCAATTTTTTCCCCTTTGCTGCCCTCTGCCCAGTGCCCCCCTTCCCTCCAGTAGTCCCATCCCCCTTAGTTCATGTCCATGAGTCATGCATATAACTTCTTTGGCTTCACCCTTTCCTATATTATTTTTAACATCCTTCTGTCTATTTTTTACCAATTGATTATGCTTCTTAGTCTCTTCACCATTTCCCCATTTCTCCCCTTCCTCCCTCCCAGCTGATAACCCTCCCAATGATCCCCATACCTATGATTCTATTCTTGTTCTGGTTTGCTTAGTTGGATTTTGTTTTTATTTTTTAGATTCACTTGTTGATATTTGTGAGTTTGTTGTCATTTTAGTGTTCATAGTTTTGATCTTCTTTTTTCTTAAGTAAGTCCCTTGTCTGGGAAGCATTTCATTTGCCCCTCCATTCCAAATGATAGCTTTACTAGATAGAGTAATCCTGGTTGCAGGTTGCCTTTTATCTCATTGAATACTCCTGGCTGGTTTGGCTCAGTGGATTGAGCGTCGGCCTGCGAGCTAAGTGTCGCTGGTTCGATCTTCCAGTCAGGGCACATCAGAGAAGGAAAACTCTGACTCCAAAAAACCTCTGCTGCCTTGCGGCATACCTCTTTAGGGGAAAGGCTAAGGGAGTAAACCCCGACAGAAAATCCGGAGCCGGAGTCCCTAAGGCGGTTTGACGTTGTAGTCAACACCGGCAACTCCTGCGGCGCACCTGAAACCAAGCTGTATTGACTCCATCTTTCCCTTGGACCCTTCAGCTGCGAAGAGAGGGGGGGGTCTGCTGCTTGGGCAACAGCAGACCCTCCATATCACCCTGCCCAGGCTCTGTAGCTTCAGCTTCACTGGAGAGGACACTCCAGCGTCATCGCAAGATGTCCATTCCATTCAACACGGGAGGAGACAGATACCGTGTCACTCCCGAGTCGGACTGCACAACCATTCTCGGCGGTGCAGATAGACTCTTAAGAAGCTACACCATCGTCTCTCGAGGCGGATGGCTGCCGATGACGATGACTGCTTGCCAATCCTTTCCTGCCTGCAAAGTGTCCTCTGAGAAATCAGTTAATAGTCCTATAGGCACCTCCCTGTAGGCAACTCTCCGTCTCTCTCTTGCTTTCCCCAGGACTCTGTCTTTATCTTTCACCTTTGGAATCTCAGTCATGATGTGTCCTGGTGTGGTCCCCTCTGGGTCCAACTCGCCCAGGACCCTCCGTGCTTCCTGAACCTGTATGTCCATCTCCTTCTCAAAATTTGGTAAGTTTTCCTCATTTTTTTCAATTCTTGCTTCCTCATTCTGCACTTGTTGACTGCTTTTTTCTTCCTTATGTTCCAAATCATTTATATGAACCCTGGTTCCTTTCTTTTCACCATTGGTTTTGTGTGCATTTTCCTTTGTTTCACTTAGCATAGCCTTCACTTATTCTCTTATGAGTTTGCCATACTCAAGCATATCTGTCAAGCCTGTGACTATCTTTATCACCAGTGTTTTAAATTCTGCATCTGTTAGGTTGTCTATCTCCTCATCTGTTAGGTTGGCTATCTCCGTGTCCCTTAGTTCTCCCACTGGAACCTTGATCCATTTCCCCTTTTGGGCAATACTTCTCTGCCTCCTCATTCTAACAGGCTACTGTGTTTGTTTGCCTCCATGTCCCAGATAGAGCTGTTGCTCCTGTTACGTTGTAAGGGGCAGAGCCTTAGGGATTCATCAGTACAGGGCGACCTGTTTCACTACGTTGTGACACTGTATGTGGTAGAGGGGTCCAAGAGGGAACAATGCCACCTACCCAGCACTCGCCCCTTTTCCAGGCACCTCTCCCACTTCCGCACCAGACTGGTGCACCTCTAATTGCTGCCCTGGCCATCGTTCCCAAAGTGGGTGGGTCTGCAGACATTCTAGGATCGTGGGGGCCCTTTAAACAAGTGGGCTCTGCCAAGACTGGCAGTTTCTGCCTCCACCTCAACCCCCACTGGTCTGCACAGTCAGAAGCAATGAGGCTTGATTTTCCCTGGTGCTGGGACCATGGGCTGCGAAGTCTGGTGAGAAGCTGGGAATGCTCCCCAGGTGTCCCTCCTGACTTTTTAAAACGTTTGACTATGCTTTCCGCCGGCCCGCCGCTGCCACCACCACACCATGTCCTCTCCACCCTGGCTCTGCCCCTCCTACCTGTCTGGATGAGTATTTCTTCTTTATATCTTTGTTTGCTGGACTTTCATGTAGTTTTATTTTATGGAACTTCTGGGTATTTCTAGTTTTGAGGTAGTTGTATTACTTCTTAGTTGTGGAGGGAGATGCAGTGTGTCTGTTTATGCCTTCATCTTGACTGGAAGTCATAAATATAATAATTTTTAAAATCTCGTGATACAGTGAGGCCACAATAAGTGAACCGCAATATAGAGAGGGACTACTGTATTTCACCTGGGATTAACAGAATCAGAGCTTACTCTTTTGGGAGTGTAGCATTTTCCTATACTATAAACTAAATTATTCACATATTGGATTAGAGTGGAATATCTAGGAAATTTAACATCATTTAAATCAGCTTTTAGTATCTAAGACAATAGGTGGGACTTTCCCATATACACCTGGGGCATTACTGTCCAAGTAAATTTGTAATCTTCCCAGGTGAAAGCAAAGAGGCATACAAACAGAACATAGTTATTATTATTATTATTATTCTGGCAAATCTTCCCATGTACTTCAAGCATCTCAAATAGGCCTAATTATTTTACAAACTTTTCATTTATAAGGAGAGAATAAGTTCTGGTGGTAGTTCAAGGTGCATTGGAATGATTCAAAGTTATGTCTCGGTTAAAAAGTTCTCTTAAAATTTAAACTTTGGAAGTTTTGTCAAATATATTTAAGCCAAGAGATCATAGCATTAACCTTTTTTGTAGTTCCAGGTAAAACAAACACATGTTTTATGGTAATAATACTAAAAGACATTAATCAAACTTAAACCAGTTTTAATATTAAATAGTTTGTCCAGACGACAGGAGCCTGCTTAATTTATATAAATATTTATTTCTATTAGGCCAATAAATATTACATCAAGTAATGCCATCTGGAGGGAGGGGAAAATGCACATAATATACAGATGAACACATATTATATCAAAACCATACACGTTGAGACCATACACATAATCTGAATTACTAATATTTTGTAGAGAAGGCAAGGACCAATGTAGCTGCTTAATTTTTAGCTTAAGGTTACAAACTTACAACTTTCATAAACTTCTACAACCTTCACAACCTTCTACAAAGCTTACAGCTTTAATGTTTCCAAAACCTTCTTATACACTTAGAAATAACCATCTTTAGAACTCACTTTCTTCTTTTTCCCTCAAAAGTATTTTTATTTCATGCCTTCTGTTACCAAAATCATAAAGTTTTTCCAACGTAGTTTGAATTTTTAACTTTTAGAAATCTCAATTTCCAATGATAACCAAAAGTAAGCAGTCGGAATTCCCTAGATTGACTTTTATGAACACATTTTATAACCTGCAAAAACATGGGTGCCTCTATTGGCAAACAGATACTTTCGGGAATTCCGGCCAAGATGGAGGCATAAATACACATGCTTCATCTCTTCACACCTAAGAAGGAATTTACAACTACTTCAAAACTAAAATAACAAGAAAATCAAAACTACAGGGAAGTTCAACAAAGAAATAAAGATGAAATAATCAGCCAGAAAGGTAGGAGGAGCAGAGCCTGGACAGAGAAAAAGGGGAGTGGAGCAGTGGCTGCAACAGTGGTGCTTGGCAGCATGTGGCTGGTGGTCCCGGCTAGCAGTACAGCTACTGTAGCCATGGCAAAAAACACAGTCATACAGTTTAAATCCAAGAAGCGATCCCAGCCCCAAACCAAACGGATCCCAAGCCCAGCCCAAACCAGGCAGCTTGCGTTTCCAGCCCCGAGGAAAACAGAGCTGCATTGCTTCTGACTGTGAAAGCCAGTGGGAGTTGGGGCGGAGGAAGAAGGTACCAGTCTTGAAAAAGAAGCAGGTTGCTTAGTACAGGAAGGGGGATAACTGCCTGGAAAAGTGGTGGCAGCCAGCACTGTTCCCTCTCAGACCCCCCCCATATAGCGCCAAAATGTGGTGAAACAAGTCGCCAGCATTAACAAATATCTAAGGCTCTGTCCCCTATAATGTAAAAGGTACGACAGCCTCACCCAAATCTCAGAGGCAAACACAGAAAGTTGTCAAGATGAGGAGACAGAGAAGTACAGCCCAGAAGGACAGTTGGCAGATCAAGATCCCAGTGACACAACCAAGCAATGAGCAGATAGCAAACCTAAAAGATGAGGAGATAGCAAACTTAACAAATGCATAGTTTAAGGCATTGGTGATAAAGATGCTCACAGACTTGACAGGAAAGGTTAAATAAGATGGGGAAAGAATGAAGGCTGTCCTGGGTGAAATGAAGGAAAATCCACACAAAACAAGCGTTGAAGGAAAGAAAATCAGGGTTTAAATAAACAAATTGGAACAAAAGAAATAAACAACAAGTACAGAAGGAGAAAATGAGAATTGAAAAAAATGAGAAGACTTAGAAATGTCTGGGATAGCTTTACTTGTGCCAACATCTGAATCATAGGGTTGCCAGAAGGTAAAGAAGGAGAGCAAGAAATTGAAAATTATGTGAAAAAATAATAAAGGAAAACTTCCCTAATTTTCAGAAGGAAATGGACATATGGGTCCAAGAAACACAGAGTTCCAAACAAACTAGACCCAGAGGGGACTACACCAAGACACATCATAATCAAAATGCCAAAGGTTAAGGATAAAGAAAGAATCTTAAAAGCAACAAGAGAGAAGAGGATAATTACCTACAAAGGGGTACCTATAAGAGTATCAGCTGATTCCTCAAAAGAAACTTTGCAGACAAGAAGGGACTGGCAGAAAATATTCAAAGTGATGAAAAGCAAGGACCTACAACCAAGATTACTCTATTCAGCAAAGCTATCATTTATAATGGAAAGGCAGATAAAGTGCTTCCCAGACAAGGTAAAGCTAAGATGTTCATCTCACCAAACCATTATTATATGAAATGTTAAAGGGACTTATTTAAGAAAAAGAAGATCAAAACTATGAACATTAAAATGAAAACAGTATCACAACTGTCAACAACAGAAGCTAGGGAATGGAAACAAAGGGAAACTAAGCAGACAACTAGAGCAGGAACAGAATCACAGGTATGGGGAGAATGAGGGGGGAGAGGTCATCTGGAAAGAGGAAGTAGAGAGAGGGAGGGAAATGGTGCAGGAATTAAGAAGCATGGTAGAAGGGTGCAGAATGGATGGGAATGTTGAGAAGAGCTTATATGGATATGGACTAAGGTGGGGGACTGCTGGAGGGAGGGGGTTGCTGGGTGGAGGGGAGCAAAAGGAAAAGAAATTGGGACAACTGTAACAGCATAATCAATAAAGCATAGGAAAAAAAAAACACTGTCAAGAAACACACCTCTGACAAAGACATTTATTAAGACACACATTAAAAGCTCCAAATCCACTCCACAGCCCCTTTGGAACAAAAGCAGGCAACCTCAAGACTTGTTTAGCAATCAGTGTTTCAGTATTTAACGTTATTTCAAAATATCTAGCTATTCAATGGCTTTTATCAAATTTACCAACAGCTAAAATAAGTTAAATTGATTTGTTCAGATATGGTTAAGGTTTTTTTCAACACTTTTGATAAGATTTGCCTTCCAAAAATTTGTATTTTAAAATATGGTCCAGATAAGAGTTCTGGGAGACCAAGTATTTACACTTCTGAGACAGACTTTGGTTTCAGAGTTGTAGAGGGGAGGAATGGGGTGAGGAATGGAGTGTTGGCATTTATTAGCTTCAGAAGCCTTCATTAACTGAGAGACAGTCTCTAAAATTTCTTGACTTATTTTTAAAAGAATTTATCTATGCTTCCTCCAGAAGATTCTAATTTCCAAATCAAGATATGTTTCCCATTCATTCAATTTAATTTTAGAGCCAGCAGTTTTCTAATTTTGCATGCAAAAAATTAATATAGGCACTAAAAGAAAACTGCATTTTGGTAATTTTAAGTTGATATCATTTCTAGTTAAACATTTCCATTTTTGTAATGTAGCAAGTCAATGCTTCCTACCAGGAGCATTAATGAATGCTGAGTTCTGTGAGTTTCCAGCCTTGGAGGCACGATTTCCCATGTTAATTTTATTTTAATTTGGGATCCGTAGAGTCTGAACAAACTTCTAGGGTTTCTGTGTAATGGTTAAATGTGTACTGCTTATCAGTTGAGCTCCATGATGCTCTCACCTCGAGTCACATCAACCCTCTTATGTGCCTCAGTTTCTCTCCCTAGCTGTTTAATACAGTTGTGAGGACTGAAAGCACTAGGTGACAAACCTTTATGTGTGTGTCCCTGAGTGAGTCAATTGTTCAATTAGAGTTGAGTTGGAATTCCCTATGGGGCTCCTTCATGTCATGGGTGATGCCTCCCTGATACCTCCACAAAGATTCTTAGTCACCTAAGAACACCTGAGATTCAGGCTGGAGGGAAGAAGTACCCTTGTCTTCAGAGGTGAAAAAGTTCAAGCTCTCATTTTTTCAGCAAAATGCTTTTGTGCAGGCCCTCAGAAAGCAATTCCAATTGAAAAAACAAAGTTAAAAAACCAGTCACCCATTTTTCCTCCAGTCTTGCCTTAGCCTTGGTTTTCTCTCTACCCTTAAACTCCTACCTTGAGGATTTAAAAAGACAGCTCAAATGAAGTCAGGGCCTCATGCCTCAAAACAGGAAGGTCTGGAATTCCATTTGAAACTCACCCAGATTTACCCTTTGCAAAATGAGGAGCTGGCAGGGATCATGCTCCCCTTGCTAGATCCTAGCATGGGGATTAGGTCCATGGGGTTGTCCTGAGTAGGTTTCTTTGGAATCCTGCCAACTCCACCAAGTAAATGTTAATGTAAGAAACATTGAAACCTGTAGAGAATTTGTGTTTATGAGTTTGTTTGAGCCAAACTGACTACAATTGCTGGGAAGCAAAATCTCAGTGGGTTGAAATGCTCCAGAGAGTGACAGTTTAGCACCTTATTTTATACATCACAAACAAATGATGTGGAGCAAGGGAGTTAGAAGAAATCCATTGGTGGTGGATTAGAGTGGTGGGAGAAAGTAAAGTGGAGGGGGTGAAACTTCTGAGTTGGATAAAAAGTAAAATGATAAACACCTTTACACAGGTGGGTACAGGATAGTTAGTGGTCAGTAACATGATAACAATAACAATGACGGGATTTGTGGTCTCTCCCCCTGGTGCGTGCCTGTGTTTTGAGGGGTCCGGAGAAAGGAAATTTGACATTCCAAATGTATGTCATTGTAGATGCAAAAAGACAACAGGTTCAGTTAAGGTAAAGATTGACCTTTATTAGGGAAAAATATCAGCCTGGATATGACTACCTGCCATGTACTGCTTTTAGTTAGAATGTTTAAATTTCATACCATTCTATGTGGTTACTTTAAGTCTCTGAGTTGTAAGGCTGCCATGCAGGTTGCCCCTGAACTTGTCAGGTTTCACATGTAGCCCATCTTCTTCCACAGTATTTAAGTTTGAGGGTGTTGAAAATTATACACAGACTTTTGACTGTCAGAGTTAACACCCCTAACCCCCATATTGTTCAAGGATCAACTATAGTTAGAGTAGATACTCCTGTAACTAGCTATTTCCTTGCACTTGAGAAGAAGACAGAGAAAAAGAGAGAAATATTAAAGATCAGTAGTTTCTGGACAGAATATTGCTAAAAGTAGTAACACCCCTAAAATTGTATGGGATCCAAGAAGCAGAGAGGATCTATGATCCCTTCCCCACTGGAGGGTGGTGAGACCATAGGGAGAGAAATATCTTCAGGCAGAACAGCTCCATCTTTTAGAAGGTCACATATTATTAACCCCACTCTACAGAGAGGAAAGTTAAGACAGACATGTTAGTTTGCTCAAGTTCACACAACTAATAATAGCAGAGGTGAAATTTCAACCCAAGAAATTTAACTCCAGAATCCAAATTCTTAACCATTTTTCTGTCCTACCTCCAGATAAATAGAGAGCTTTTCAATTATTCAGCCATATTTGTTGACTTCCTTACACAAGTATAGCAATGTTCTAGACATGGTCACATCAACCTATTGAAATCATTGCTACCTTTCTATAAATTGGGTTTGCTAGTAAATCCTTCCAGTTTCTTAAAAAAATACAAATAAGGTAATAGATGCTCATTACACATCTTTCCTAAAAATAAAAGTGACCTTGGAGATTTAAATTGTCTTGATGTGTAAGTTTATATTATATATAATACAATAACCTATATATAATAAGTTGAAAGTGAGCAAAATATATACTGTATAATGTTTTTAGCCCCAGATTTTGTATATTTATTATTTAGTATAATAATTTCTAGCCATTAATAAACAATAAACAAATTTGATTGTATTTATCAACCTATTGGCTTTACCTATGAATTCTTGCTTTTTAAAAAAATATTTTCTTTTGTGAATCATTGAAACTGGGGCCTATTTTTGACATTTGGTGACTCCTAGCCTTACTAATATTTTACAATCCAGTAAATATTTGTGACTTGTGTATGTGACTGAGTATTCACACAGGGAAACAAAACCCCACGTGTATCAGAGGATGAGTTAGGGTATGGCAGAGTCACTCACACATTTTAATGTATTTGTAATATATCGTCGTCGTCGTCGTCGTCGGCAGCCATCCGTCTCGAGAGACGATGGTGTAGCTTCTTAAGAGTCTATCTGCACCGCCGAGAATGGTTGTGCAGTCCGACTCGGGAGTGACACGGTATCTGTCTCCTCCCGTGTTGAATCGACATCTTGCGATGACGCTGGAGTGTCCTCTCCAGTGAAGCTGAAGCTACAGAGCCTGGGCAGGGTGATATGGAGGGTCTGCTGTTGCCCATGCAGCAGACCCCCCCTCTCTTCGCAGCTGAAGGGTCCAAGGGAAAGACGGAGTCAATACAGCTTGGCTTCAGGTGCGCCGCAGGAGTTGCCGGTGTTAACTACAATGTCAAACCGCCTTAGGGACTCCGGCTCCGGATTTTCTGTCGGGGTTTACTCCCTTAGCCTTTCCCCTGAAGAGGTATGCCGCAAGGCAGCGGAGGTTTTTTGGAGTCAGAGTTTTCCTTCTCTGATGTGCCCTGACTGGAAGATCGAACCAGTGACACTTAGCTCTCAGGCCGACACTCAATCCACTGAGCCAAACCAGCCAGGGTAATTTGTAATATATAGGATCACCATAAAACAATAGATAAAAAGTAAAGTAAAAATCTGGTTTAATTTCCTGTTTAATTCAAACCCAAAACCCTTATTTTATATCAAATATGACCTAATACAGAAAAAATATATTTCTGAAGTATACAATACATGTATATGTATTGGACTGAATTTTTCACATTACCTTAAACAGACAGCTCATTTTTTCCATTGCTTCACAAAAGCAGAATATGTTTATGTCTCTTCTTGGTATTGAAGCTAGAACATAGTTAAATATAATACCAATATTGTATTATGCTTTACAATTCTCAAAAACTTTCTCAAACACCACTTCTTGAGGCATAAAATCAGGGCTAAGTGGTCAGCATAAAGGTCATAGAGCTAACCTCATTCTAAAACTGCTTTGTTCTATAAATTGAGTACTCTTTCTCATGTAATGCAGTCATTTGGTGTGTCTGGCCACAGCTTTCAAAAAGAATTTTGTTTTATAGATTCATATTTTGTTGAAAATGTTTCTTTATCTGCAGAACCAGAGACCAAAGTCCCTTACTGTGATATTCATGGGCCTAAAGCAGACCCATGCAGGGAAGGATAGGTTGGGAGCTCTGTGACCCTCTTCACAGCAAATGCAAATTGTGTTGTGCATATACAAGCAAGCATTTATTTGAGGAACTAGCTTGTGGTTTTCAAAATATTCTTAAATTGATGCACACCCTGCTTCCAAAAGGATAAAACTACTGAGTAAGATATTCCCAACTCAGTCTCGACTTTCTTCAATTTTATGATGTGTTTCATAATAAAGATTAAGTGTGACATGTTCTTGTTGTAAAAATATCTTTTGAATGAACTTATGAAACCATGAAAACTAAGTCTCATTGCTTTGTTTCCTGAATTGTTATGTGGCTGGGAGATTGTACTTGGTTCTTACCAATGCTTGGAGGAGGGGAATATCTCCAGCAGTTCTGAAATTCCACTAGTCAGTATTATACAGAAGTGAAATTCAAAAGATAAAAACTTTCCTCATGATTGGGCTTAAAACCACAACCTAGAAGTTAAGAACATAGATTCTAAGACCAGAAAACAAGGTTTCTAATTTTAGCTTTATAATTTATTAAGTGTGTAATGATTTACTGAAGCTCTCTCTGCTCGGGTATCATTTTTTAAAAAATTGTGGTAAATATACATAACATAAAGTTTATAATTTTATTTGTACAGTTCAGTGGTAATAAGTACATTCACATTGTTATGCAACCAGCACTACCATCCATCTCCAGAATGTTTTTTTATTTTCCCAAATGGAAACAACTCTACCTATTAAGTCCCCATTCTCCACTCCTCCAGTCCCTGGTGTTCACCATTTTACTTCACATCTCTGTGAATTTAATCACTTTAGGTAGTTTACTTAAGTGGAATTATTTAGTACAGCAGATCCTTGAATACTGTTATTTTTAAAAGTGACACATTTATTTTTTAAATTTTCATTTATTGACTTTTTTGAGAAAGAAAGGTAAAGGGGGAGGAGGGAGGAAGAGAGAGAGAAATAGAGAGAGAGAGAGAGAGAGAGAGAGAGGAAAAGAGAAAGAGAAGGAAGCATCATTTTGTTGTTCACTTATTTATGCATTCATTCCTGTATGTGCTCTGACTGGGGATGGAACCTGCAACCATGGTATATTGGGATGATGCTCTAACCAATTGAGCTACCTGTCCAGGGCTCTTAATAATGTCATTTTGTTTGAAGTTGCTTTTTTGTAATATTGATGAGATGTCTTAGGAACTCAACTCATATCAATTAGCTTAAGGTAAAACTGGTTTCTTTATATGTTGTTTTGCTATAATTCAAAGAACCTATTTGATAATGTTAAGTGAGGACTTACTGCTTTTGTCCTTTTGTGACTGACTTATTTCACTTAGCATTATGTCTTCAAGGTTCATTTATGTTGCAGCATGTGTCATTCTTTCTTCTTAAGGCTGCATAATATTCCATTGTATATACCACATCTTACTTATCTACTCATCTTTCAATGGACACTGGTTGCTTCCATCTTTTGGCTTTATGAATAATGCTACTGTGAACATGAGTATACAAATACCTCTTGGAAACTCTGCTTTCAGTTATTTTATGTACATACCAAGAGATAGAATTGCTGGATCAGATAATAATTCTATTTTTAAGTTTTTGAGGAAATGCCATGCTGTTTTCCACAATGGCTCATCATTTTACAGTCTTACCAATAGTCTACAGGATTTTAATTTCTCAGCATTCTTGCCAACAATTAGTGTCTTCTGTTTTTTGGGTTTTTTTTTTTATACTAGCCATACTAAAAGGTCTGAAGTGATATTTCATTGTGGTGTTGATATGCATTTTCCTAATAATGATATAGAATATCTTTTCATGTGTGTTTGGTCATTTGTATATTTTCTTTGAAGAAATGTCTATTCAAGTCCTTTGCCCATTTATTAATTGGGTTGTTTTATTGTTGTTGTTGTTGAGTTGTACAAATTATTTGTGTATTCTGTATACTAACAACTTATTAAATATATGAATTGCAAATATTTTCTCCCATTCTGTGGGCCAGTTATCTTTTTTAAATGAAGATCTGTTAGTCATGACTTCACAGGACTACAGAATTATTTAATATTTGTTTCTATGGCTGTTGTAACAAATTACCATCAACTTAGTGACTTAAATAACAGAAATTTATTTTCCCACAGTTCTGGATAACAGAACTTTGAAGTCACTATCCTTAGTTTGAAATCAAGGAGTTGGCAGAGCCACACTCCCTTCTGAGGCTTCAGGGAAGGATCCATTCCTTGCTTCTTCCACTTTTCGTGGCTGCTGGAATTTCTTTCTTTGCCTCCATGGTCACCCTACCTCAACCTCTTCTGCCTTTGTCAAATATCCCTTTGTCTTCCTCTCGCTAGGACATTTGTGATGGCATTTAGAGCCCACCCTGATAATCCAGGATAATCTCCCTACCTAAGGATCCTTATTTTAATCATACTTGCAAAGAGCCCTTTTCCAAAGTAAGGTAACATTTACATATTCCAGGCATCAGAACCTGATCTCTTTAGGTGACCATTATCCAGCCTGTTAGAAGAGGGCTTGGAGGATGATGAGAGGATCTACGTTAGCACTAGTACAGTGCCAGGGCTGTGATAAGCATGTCATAATGGTGTGAGTTGCTATTATTATTATGTATTCACTAACAATGGTCTCAATCTCCCACTGAAATCACTAACGGGGCTCTTTCTTTACATTTCTTTTAAACTTTTCTCAAAATTAGCAGTGATGCCACATGGAGCATCCCCAAGAGAGCAAGCTGAGACAAATCATGTGACTGCCCCTCCTTCCATCCATTTCTGAAGAGACTGTTTAAGACTGCTTCAGACCTTGAAAGAGAAACTAGCTCTGGAAAGCACAATCAGAGGGCCAAATGAAGGCATGTAGATCCAGCGATCAGTTGGAGCTGGATTGTGGCTTGAAATGAACAGGAACATCTAATCTCTCATCTCTCCCTGAAACAGTGGACAGTGATGCATCTCAAGGGCAAAGAAGTGGGGTAAAAGAACAGTTTGTATCAGTTTAATCACTGAAATGTACTGTTCTCTATAGACAAGGCTAATAGCAACTGAGCAAAGAAATATGATCATTTTGATGATATAGCTCAATTTGAATTGTCCAAAGAGAAGTAGTAATTCTATCTAAATGGAAAACCATATAAACATAAATACTGATTTATGTACATAATAAAATTCATAGTGTGCCTAATAAAATGTGCATGTGTATAATAAATGTATATACAGAAGTGAGCAAAAGTAAGTTTACAGAGGTGAGTACAGGAAACATAGTTCATGCTTATATTATTATTAATGATTGTATTATTTTCCATATGAACTGCAAGCCTACTTTTCCCACACCTGTACATACATGTACACACATGTACTTCTACTCAAGATATAAAATTTACTTAAAATTATGGAAAATAATTATTGAATGCCTACTATGTGTCAGGCCTACTTCCAGGGCTGGTGAACTAAATAAGCCAACTCCTTGCTCTCTGTAACCTACATTCTAATGGAGAAAGAAAGTGATCAAATACATAAACAAACATGCTATATATCACATGGGGAAGTGGGGAGGGGGGTTCTGTTTTCCATCATAGGATAATTATTTGAGCAGAGTTAAGTTCTGCAAATACATGGGAAGATTTTTCCAGGAAAGCGAAACTGCCTAACATGTCAGAGTTCTTTCTTTTTCAGCAATAAACAAAATGATGGTGTAACTAAAATTGATAGTATCTTAGAGTCACCAAAATAGACACAAATATTTTTATACTGATGATTATTTATTTTTAAGGCAAATTAAATCAGAAATCATATGCTTCTCACTTAAATTGAATTAAGCCAGAAACCAATACCACTTTCTATTCTTTTCTGTTATATTAATTTTGATGCATCCTGTGGAATACATACAGTAACAGGAATCATGGAAATACAACAGCCTCTTTTTTTGATAGCCTAGTTATCACCAACTCGATTTTTCTTATGGGTTGAATTGTGTCCTTTTTAAATTCATATACTGAAGTCCTAAACCCAAGTATCTCAGAATGTGACCTTACTTATAATAGGGTCCTTGAAAACATAGTTAATTTAGGATGAGATCAGTAGATGGGCCCTTATCCAATATGACTCTGCCTTAATAAAAAGGTTAATGTGAAGAGACACAGGAAGAAGATGACCATCTGTAAGCCAAGGAGTGAGGCCTGGAACAGATTCTTCCCCCAAAGCCCTCAGACAAAACCATCCCCACTGCTGATACCTTGATCTCAGACTTCTAGCCTCCAGAACTGTGAGATGATATATTAATGTTGTTTAGGCCACCTAGTTTGTGGTACTTTGTTACAGCAGCCCTAGTAAACTAATACATTATAATTTTTAAAGTATAATTTATCAATTTATAATTAGAAAGAAATGAATATTAAATTGTTAAGAGTTCTGGAAGTATTTCAAAAAAGTCGTTCCTTATGTCATGGATGTTGTCACCATTGGATAAAAGTCTTAAGATAGTCAGGCAAATTCTAAGATTTTGGCTTCAGAGCTGTGCAGACAACATACAGTTTCTTTGTTCATTGTGTACAATGTTTACATTCCACATCTGTAGGTATGTACACATGTACGACTTTTATTATTTCTCTAGTAATGATACTTAACCTACATTTCCAAGCATCATTTTGCCTAAGACAGAAATTGTGGTTATTTCTCTGGTATTTCAGGTTTAAACTTTAGTTAGTGATTCTGCCTTCTTCCTGATGGGGTGTCCCATTTGAGGTTGGCTGTGGAGTCATAGAGCAGGAAGGTGGTGACGGGACTACAGGAGCGGGGCAGCACAAGGACCCTGCTGTGCTCAGCCTATCCTTTCTCCTGCTGCCATCTGCTGAGCCATCACCTATGTGTCCTGGGCCTGCTGGGGCTATTCCTCCCATTGGCACCTACCACTGTTGACAACCACATAGTGGTCTGCAGCCTCACTGTGGAAACCAGGGTTCCATGGGTGTGGTCTTCCTCCACCTGACCCCAGGCTTTTTTTGGGTGCCTCAGTCTTCCCTTATGTCATTCATTCTCATTTGGGGGGTTGTGGAAAGCTTTAGAATCTTCCCCATACCCTTCAGTAGGACTCGTATCAAGCTTGTCTTAGCCTAGATCTGCAACCACTGCTCTGTAGTTGCTGCAGAATGAAGGGAGAATCTCATATCTGGCTGATTTTAGTGACTTTCCTGAGCCTTACAAGTGATCTTATTTTGAGCTCTCTGAATTTTCTGGGGATGCTTTCATTGGACCCACCCAGTGCACACACTTTCTGGAGCTAAACCAGCTTCAGTTGAGGGCAGTGGGGCACAGGGCTCCCTTCTCAGAATCACCACACAGCTTGTCTCAGGAACCCCTTTCTCTGCTGTGCACAAAAGCTGCTCTTCAAGTGATCTGTCAGCTTACACCTGGACCAAGCCTTTTGCTAGTCTTCCACCTCTTACAGACTTAAGAATTTTGATGTTTCTAGTCTCTAGCTCACAGAAGACCTCCATCCAGCATTGAAAACAGGAGGTCCTGGGAACAGAAGAACAGAAATGCAGTGATGACTCAAAGGGAGTTAATATGTAAAATACTATGCTGCCACATATGTTTTTATTTTGATATGATATATTCCCAGTTCTCTTTTCTAGCAGAAATAGGTTTACTTCTTTATAATATTTTTATTGTTGACAAGATTCTTTGTTCTCCTCAATGTTCACATCATACCTCTTAGCTTGCTGACTGTACGAGAAAGCGTATTTGTACTTTTAGAAAAGTTAGTCATTACAATGTGCTTGCTTTCATATTATTGAGGGATACATTTAGGAAACAAAGCATATGATTGTTTAGTTACTAAGCATGTATGTTAAGTCGAATATTTTCACCCAAGGAAAGGTACTATTTAATTCTCTTAAAGTGTATACCTTAAAATGCAGTAGCACAACCAGAAAAATGATTACTAGGTAATCTTTATTTTCTTCTCATACTAATATATATTTCATTCTTCAAAATACATATTATTTACTAGCATTTCTTTTAATGTTTTAGTTTTGTTTACACTGAATCAACTGTAGAAATAAAAAAGCCTTTAAAATTTTAGTTATAACTTTATAGAATAAATTGAGGGTCAGAGAATTTAAATGTCTTGCCCAAGGCCATTCCAAAATCAAGATCTTCTGTTTCCCTAGGATAAACTTTTTTTAAAAAAATACTACACTGTGCTGCCTTTTATACCAGATTTATAGTATTATTTATGAGGAAATGTTGTCTAAGTTTTGTCTGAATATATCTACCAAAATAGTACTAGGAGTGAAAAAACTTAAAATAGGGACAGAACCCAATTTATTAGTATAATTTACCAGCCACATATTGTTCTACTAACATAAAATTCCTCATAAATGTAGTTCACAGCCCTTCTGAGACACATTCTGAGTCCATATAAGGTATAAAAGATATGATCAGCATTTAATGATATTTTTAAAAACAAAGTTTATAGTAAGACAAAATTGAGTCATTTTTCCCCATACATAAAAGTAAACTAGATTGAGCTATTTAATGTTTTCATCCACTTTAAAAAATAATCAGTGATGCAGCTCTCAAGACTGAGTAGAACATGTATTACAGTCTTATTATTTCTAAAAGAATTGTTAGCATGGTAGATAATGTAATTCAAGGAGCTGGTTCGATCTTCCAGTCAGGGCACATCAGAGAAGGAAAACTCTGACTCCAAAAAACCTCCGCTGCCTTGCGGCATACCTCTTCAGGGGAAAGGCTAAGGGAGTAAACCCCGACAGAAAATCCGGAGCCGGAGTCCCTAAGGCGGTTTGACGTTGTAGTCAACACCGGCAACTCCTGCGGCGCACCTGAAGCCAAGCTGTATTGACTCCATCTTTCCCTTGGACCCTTCAGCTGCGAAGAGAGGGGGGGTCTGCTGCATGGGCAACAGCAGACCCTCCATATCACCCTGCCCAGGCTCTGTAGCTTCAGCTTCACTGGAGAGGACACACCAGCGTCATCGCAAGATGTCGATTCAACACGGGAGGAGACAGATACCGTGTCACTCCCGAGTCGGACTGCACAACCATTCTCGGCGGTGCAGATAGACTCTTAAGAAGCTACACCATCGTCAGAGACGGACGGCTGCCGACGATGATAAATTTACTTGTAAAAAAAAAGGGAAGGAGAACTCTATTCAAATGTATAGTTATAGAATGGGAGTCTCCAAAAATCCCCAGGGCCTGCAGGTTTAGGGATGAGGAAAGGAAATAGCTTTTAAGATGCCTTCACATGCCTGTGGTTAGTGGCTAGTATCTTTGTTATGCAAATAGATTTGGTTCTTCTGAGGCCCCAAGAAGATGGGTGGGATTTTGGACCATGGAATGGTACAGAAAGAGCACAGAGCGCCTGCATAGGGTGCTGTGAATGGTCAGAACTGGTTACCAGGCCCACTGCATCACAGGACACAGTCAGGGATTTAAAAATAAGCAGCAGACATTTTAGGGGGGAACACCATGCGACTTTGAGAAGGGGAGAACACCATGCAGCTTGGAAAGGAAAGGGAAAACTCCATACAGTTTACAAGGAGGCTGGGAACTCCACACAGTTCTGTGTTAAGAGCTGGAGGGCACCATGACACAGGCAAAACCTTCCCAATCGGGATCGAATGATTGGGAGCTGCCAGTAAAGCTAAACTGTGGGAAGTAGGAAGGCTGTATCTCTAACTTTTCTAAAACTAGCCTGGTTTGGTAGGGGGAGGCAGAACTATGTGTTTGTGGGTGTTTTAAAGAAAATAAGACTTAACGCAAAAATCCGCAAATAATCTATATAACCTTCAAATAAACAATTCTTTTTCCTTTCAGTAAACTCTGGTATTGAGAGTTATGCTTCTGGTGGCGGGCAACCGGGTACCTAATAACTGAGCAGCCCGTGGGTTCTGTTTCAATCCAGAGAGCCCGTGAGTTCTGTTATGGCATGAATAGAGGAGATGCTGTAAGGAGCCAAGGATGGTGATGGATAGTAAGGTTTCTGAGATGGTAATGATGCTTCTAAAAGGTTGTCAATTTTGAGTAACAGTAACCCATGTGTACCAGGAGAGAAGAGAGTTCAAGGATTTCAGATGCTGTAAAGGATATTTCCTATTAAGGAAACAACAGTTTGAATGCAAGATGCATCTTTTTAAAAATGGTGAAGCCTTTTCCCTCCTGCACAGCAGGTGAAAGGAAATCTTTGTGAAACAAGGAGCAGGGAAGGAATGGTGAAGACAGCCAGGAGAACAGCCCTGGTAAAAGCATGCACGGTGTGAGGATGTGTGAACTCTGCAGCGGAAGGGCAGACAGAAGTGGTAGAGCCCCATACTCACCAGTGAGACTCCCGGAGGCCCCCCCAGAAAGAGCAGAGGTGGAGAGGGGCCACAGAGCATAGGGACTGTGCAGTCAGACTGTCTGGCTTCAAATCTAATTCCATCACTTTTTAGCTGAGGGACTTCGGGCAGATCACAGATTTATGTGGAGGGTTTAATGAAATAATTCATGTAAAATGCTTAGCTGGGTATATGAAACATACTAAGTTCTTAGTAAATGGTAAGTCATTAGTATTTAAGACAGAATAGACATTTTATAAATGTTTATTCTCCGACTAAATTTCTTACGGGGAATTTTCTTAAAACCTCCTATGAGTAAACTTGAAGGCCCAGAAAGATAATAGCTGGTCCCTAGGCAAAGAGAATTTACTGACCTCTTGCAGTGGGATTGATACTTTAATTTAAAGTAGGGTATGTGTTTGCCAGTTGCTATAACAAAATACCACTGACTGAGTGGCTTAAATAGCAAACATTTATTTTGTCACAGTTCTGGAGGCTGGAATTCCATCAGATAATGTCACTTAGGAAATATAAAACAGGTAGAGAAGGGTTTGTTTTTCCTGAGGACTCTCCTTGACTGGAAGATTGGCTAATTGGGTCCTCACATGGTCTCCAGTTGATCCATGTGTTTGTTTCCTAAACTCCTCTTTTTATAAGGACAACAGTCATATTAGATTATGGCCCACCCATACATACTCATTTTATTTTAATTGTCTCTTTAAAGGCTTTATCTTCAAACACCATCACATTCTGAGGTACTGGGGGTTAGGACTTCAACATATGAATTTTATGCAGAAGCAATTCAGAACATAAGGAAACATACACACCTATGTCACTAGTTTAGTAAACATATAAGCACCTATGGTATTTTAAAAATTATTTTAAATTAATTTCTTTGTTTCCAGGTTTTTATCAAAAACTCCATCCTATTGTTTATGAGGTGACCCCTATATACTATTACATTTTACAAGTTCAAGTGTTCTCACCTTGACTCACAAAGCTTGGTGTGAATCTTGTATCAACCATGTATGAGAGTTTTGTAATCTCTGGATCTCTTACGTTCTACTTCTTTGTCTGTAAAATGGGGATAATAATGTCTATCTAAAAGGGTGACTGTGCCCCCTGGCTGCTGCAGCTCAGTGGATTGAGCATCGGCCTGCGAGCCAAGTGTCGCTGGTTCGATTTCCAGTCAGGGCACATGACTAGGTTGCACGTCAGGTCCCCAGTTGGGGGCATGTGAGAGGCAACCACACAGTGATGCTTCCCTCCCTCTCTTTCTCCTTTCTCCTCTCTCTAAAAATAAATAAATAAAAAGATTATGTGAATAAAAAAAAAAAGGGTGACTGTGAAGGTGAGATGAGGCAATGTACATGAGGCAATGTAGTAGAAATTCAAGTGCTGCTCTCTTTGTTTAAGTATACAATCAAACTGGAGTACAATCTATTGATGTATAGTCATGAACTTGGTGATTAGGCAGAAAATACTATGAACTATTTGGGCCATCAGTTATAAAGTCATCAGTTATAAAATAATTTCCCAACAAGGGCATGGAGTGACAGCTGGCCCCCACTCCAAGCACCCCCCCCCCTTGAACCATGAGGTAGAAACCTTGTGTTGAAGATGGCAGACAAATTTGATTGAAGAAGCCTCATTCCTAATAACTCAGGAGCCGTCATACAAGCTGGGACAGCCCAACTCTGGTCTTCGGTTACATGGAAAAGAAATTAATTTCTGTCTTGTTTAGGCCATTGTTCTCTTAGATTTTCAGCCTTCACAGTTAAACCTAATTCTAACGGACACAGAAGTTTTATTATCTGAATAATATAGAATTTACTATATAACCCTGGTACAGTATCTATAAATATGGTCTAAAAAATTGTATCTATCATTATTGTGATATGACTATAGGCTTGTAAACTCCAAAAAATAGTAAAAAAATTAGAATACACATGTTCAACAAGATTGCATTCCTCTAAACAAGTGACACAAAGCTAGAAAATGAGATTCTTATTTGATTCTTAAAAGTTTTTTCAACTTGATCATAGATTTTGCTATAAAATATCAAATATTCACAGGAAAAGAAATATAAGAACAAAAAAGACACAAATACCATGTCCCTGCCTAAAAAAGCTAAATTAAGAGAATAGAATTAGAAACAACAAAAATATGTAGAGAAATTACAAGATGTCTAGCACTATTTGTTGTACTTTATATAACTAATTCACTTATATACATTAACTCACTTATTAAAATACATGTTTTATTATAATACATGTTTTGCAGAAAGGGAACTGAAATATGGAGAGAGTAACATTCCCAAGGTCACATACACACTAGTACTTTCTCTTTATTAAAATACATACACACACACACTCTAAAATGCAACTATATCCCTCATAAAAGAGACAAAAATTCAGTTATTGTTAATTCAGGTTCTGAGATGTATATAAACATGAGTATTGAAACACAGAGCTTAACATCAAAGAAGAATAAACCTGTTGGGTAAATTAAATTATAAAGTAAAATGTAACAAAATAAGAAGTAAATTCATATTTTATATCACAATTAAAACAACAATTTATCCTTCACTGAGTTTATGCTTTGAAATACCCCCTTAATTTCAAATGTTTAGCAACAAATGGGTAAAGGATAAGCATATTTTAAAAATAAAGAAAAAATATGCAAAAAATATCCAGATGCATAAACAAATAAAATCCTTCTGTGCATCAAAATATAAAGAGCAACTCAGAACAGTGAATAGGAATGAAGACAATCACTGAATTTGCTCCAGGTCTGGAATAAATAGGTGGTAGCCAAGGAGTTCAGTTTCTGAGAGGAGAATGGATGAAGAGCCTTCACAGGCAGTTGGACCAGAGCAAGCTGGGGTGGGCTCCCACATTCTAAAGGAAGCTGAAGAAAAGGGTTGCTTCCCTCCTTCTCAATATGTGAATTTTAGCAAGACAAGGGCCTAGACAGGTGGGAGAACAGATACAGACTGGGCAGCTGGGAACTCAACCATGCCAACCACTGGCTATAAGATATGTGCTATTCCACAAATTTCCAAGACATTGTAAGAAATCATAATTGGGAAGGTGGCTAATTGATGCATCAAATAAATACAATTTATTTTTAGAACTTGATAGAGTTATTCTAAAATGTGTATGTGTTTTGTGTGTGTGTGTATCTATATATTGTACATAGGGGAATGATGTCTCAGTCACCTTCAAAGTAGGCACTTTGAGACCTCACATAGTTCTCCCAGTTACCATCAACTGCCCCATCATATTTTCTGGAATCTCTCTGATGGTCTGAAAATTCTTCCCTTTCAAAGGTGATTTTAGTTTTGGGAAAAGCCATAGGTCACAGGGTGCCAAATCTGGGCTGTAGGGGGCCTAAGTCACCTGGGTGATTTGATGTTTCGCCAAAAATCTGCACAAGATGTGATGCATGAGCAGGCACATTATTGTGATGAAGCTGCCAGTCAGCAGTTACCCACAGCTGTGGACTTCTGAATCACTCTAATAGCTTCTGTTGAGGAATGTTTAAGCTTAACGTAAAATTAGATGCAGATCCGTTGCTCTACTTGCTCAGTAATTTTGAATAAGATGGCCACACGGTACACATGTTCATTCAATGATGTCTACTGCCCCCACTGACTAGCGTAGGAAAGTTGTCATTGTTCACACATATGCATTCCAGTCCACTCTCCTAGGCTGCCAGGTTACATCAATGTGGTGCAAACCATTCCCGTTACGTTAACAATGGTTGGACTTTTTCCACACCGACCTCATATATACATATAAACATATGTATGAAAAAATGCAAGAACATTTTCATTGAGTTATGGTTTGTAATCTAAAAGAATAGAAATTGACATAATCTTCAATTAGATAAAACTAATGCTTTGAAATAATATACAATTAGTAAAATAAATACACTAGATACACATGTTTCAAAGTGAATGAAATTTAAATAGCATATCTTAACATTAAACAAAGCAAAATTAAAGGATGATATATACAAAAATACCATCTAAAATTTCAAAACATGCAAAACATACCATGTGTGCTTTATGTTTACATACACATGTAGGAATAGTATAAAAATGTTTACAGTTATAGTAAACACTACATTTGAAGTGATATTTAGCTCTAGACAGGGAGGAAAATGGCTTGAGTTGAGGAGGATTACACAGGGGCTTCAGCTACATAATTGTATTATATGTCTCCCCCTATGCAGTGTTTCTATGTATTTTTAATACATTTTTATGCTTGATCCACTTGATACTTTCTTTTAAAAGCTTGCTTTCTAAAATATGTAAATAACAGAAATTTATAACAGTTAAGACTCAGATTCCACTTGATGATTGGTTAAAGTAATGAACTGAGCATTCAATGAAAGGGAACTACAAATAAGAAAACATCACACTGATTAATCTATATCTCTATCATTATTTAATAACTATAAAATTTAGTAACATTATGATACCATTATATATGTATTTACTAAATAAATGGAAATTATAAAATATCATTTTTTGGATTGGTTGTATCTTAGAATGACATGTATTTTAAATGCTTGAATGACATAAACTTCAAGTTTTCCTGGTCACATTTTTAATTGTTTTCTTTTTTCTGGGCAAAAGAACATGATGAACTATGAAACTATTAGATATGATTTGGTATAGTAATCCTACTTATAGAATATTCTCCAAGGAAGTAAGCATAGTAAAAAGCTCTTTACTTAGAAACATTTATAGTAATGCTTTTTATGTTTGTAAAAAACATAACAGAAAACCCAAAATGTCTAAGAAAAAGAGATAGCTAAGCAAAACAAGTCATACTGTAAAAGATCACTGCAGACCTATAAAAATGTCAACTGTGTGGCTCATTCTAATGCATGAAATATGAAATAAATTAATTTTATAAAGCAGAGATATAAAATTTCAACTGTGAAAACAATGCTGACACATGGAAATATAAGTTAAAATTAACTTGAAAGAGCAGAACACACCATTTCCTGATTTCATGAGAATTTGGAGGGAAATAGTAAATTGAGTAGGGTTTATTAGATTCTATTCTTTCCATTAAAATTGCCTAAGTTGACCTGTTTTCATTAATAGAGCAGGCCATTGGGATTTTATCAGCAGCATAATGATTTTAGGAATAAACTGACATGTCTGCACCCATGTGGTGTGAATAGAAAGCACCTGTCTTTTCTGACATTGTTCATCCTCCGGACAAGTGAAGCCTGGGAAACAAAACTTTTTTCCTAATATATTTGACCAGTCTGAACTATATTAAAATTTTATAATGATAATAGCTGTTAATTAGTTTCTTATTTTGTAAAGAATATACCTGCTGCAAAATCCATTTGTACAATATCGACTATGACCTACAAACCTGTATTTCATGTTGAACTCCATAAGTCATTCTATGCTACAGCCAAGGGTAGTTTTCCATGTGAATCAAGATAACACATGAATCAAAGGAACAAATAACTCCCAAAGAATCTAGCTTAGTACCCCTGCTAAAAACCTTTTATTATAAATGAATGCATAAATGAAATTATGAAGGAGGAAAACTTCTAACAAAAAGTTAATACTAGAAAAATAAAATTGTCTCTATGGGATCAAGAAGATGTGAATACTTTTTCCAGAAGAACAAAATTATTTTTGAAGTTTCTTGTTTTATCTTAAAAATCTAGGCACATTTTGCCTCTACTTTATAATATATCTATGTTTATTTTAATATAATAATGTTTTAACTCATCAGCTAAATAATTTAATCCTCCTTCCTGCCAAAGCTAGAGAAAAACTGATGTCCCAGGAAGATGTCCACATATTTTTGCATACTTTTGGGACATGGTTGCCTACTCCTGGGATCGGGGTAGAGAATAAACTCCTGTTCTGAAGTGGAGCTCAATAGAACATTAGTTATGGAAGAAGGGAGAAGAGTTAATGTTTGCTTTGCTCATAGGATTACTACACTTAAACTTTATTTAAAAAAATAAAATCAGTAAATCTTTTCCAAGATATAGGATATTTATACTTATTAGAAAAAGACTTACATAGTTTCATAAATCATCTTCCAAATATTAGACTTATACTTAATTAAAAATAATATTTAGTATCAATTTTTGCTTCATAGTTGTTTATTTGCTGGTCTACAAAAAAATGCCACTAAATGCTTTGCTATCAGATATCTACTTATTTAAGATAGGCTGTTCTCTCAAGATTGGATTGTCAGAAATCTGTGAAACCTTATTAACAACATTGTCGAAATAAAGGGAAAGCACAGAAATAATTATTTTTCCATTTAAAATTGAGAAAAATTATGCTAATAACTCAATGTGGTGACAGGTGATATTAAGACTGAGTGAAATACTTAGAAAGAAAGCAGTAAAGAGACCTTAGAAAAAGCTAATATTGTACTACTGTAATTTGCTATTTAAAATTTTCCCTCAGGGCTTAAAATAGAATGTAACTATGATAAAAAAACAAAAAACAACAAAAAAGCACATCTGGATAAATTTTGACCAGAACCTCTATGAAGAAGAATAGTGCACAAAAAACTGAAAGTGTTATTGGAATATAGTAAATATAGTAAATTATAAGTAGACTGCATGGCCTTATCTACATGTTGAGTAAACAGTAAAGCAATTAAATGAACACAAGTCAATACATGGTACTTTGGCTTATTAATACCTGTACACATCAAAAAATCACTTTGATTATTAAGACTGTTACTGCTAAAGTAGGAGTCTCACCTTTTGACTCATGTTTGCTGTTTACTTATTTTGATGGTAGTTTGTTTCCAGGTGGAAATTAGAGCCTGTGAAAGAAAGGTGAGAGACCAGCCTGTGAATTGGAACTCTATAATAGAAACCAGTGTGAATATCAAGATTTATGTGTTGACTTGGCACCTCAGGTAAGATCATTTAAGTTTCAAAAAAGGCAATCAGATTTTATTTTTGGAATATGGAGATTATCAAGTTGCATGCTGGGAGCTCTAATAATTAGCCCATGGCTCCAAAGAGTTGGCACTATGCAGAAACAAGAACTAAAGGTAAAGGAAAGAAGAGGAGGAAGGGAGGTGAAGTTAATTTAGCTTGGGAGATGAAATGGTGATTAAAGATTATAACCGCCGACAAATAGGCTGGTTACTTGAAGACATTTCACCATAACGATGATTACTGGAGGCAGAGAAAGAAAAATCGAAAGATAAAATGAAAACATACATAAGAAATATTTAAAAGCACTATTTTTATATCATCTTCTCATCCTCAAGTATTTATCAAGCACTTAGTTATTATCTGTTCTTGTAATTGTTTGAATGTGCCTACTTCTTTTCAGAGCCATTCTATTTGTGTACACAGGGATGAAGTCTTGGAATTCTCAAAGCAGAAATACTTCAAGTTCATCCAGATCAAGCCTAGATAGATGAATGAATTTCCTTCACAGTGTATTTCTGATGAGCATTCACTGAACTTCCCATTGAACGTGATGAAGTAGTTTGAATCCAGAAACTTCTTTGGAGCACTTATTGTGTACAAACAACCGTGCAAGACTCAAAGAAACAAACAACAGTATGGTGGTTACCAGAGGAAAGGTGGTGGGAGGAGTAGTAAAGGGTAAAGAGGGTCAAAATATGGTGACACAAGATGATTTGACTTTGGGTGGTGGACACACAATGCAATATTCAAATCATGTATCATAGAAATGTACACTTAAAACCTATATAATCTTATTAATCAATGTCATCCCCAATAAACTTAATTAAAAAAAATTAGAAGTGCAAACTTGGAAAAATCATTGAGTTTATTTTTGAATTACCCATCCTGATCCAAACAATGCCACTAAAAGAAATTAAAATGTTCTATAACACAAACACAAGTGTTAAGCAGAGGCTAAAACTAGGAGTTTCTAGTTCCTGGAATATCAGAGATGAATTGCATTTCCATTCCTGTCAAAAGCATTTTGTACATGATGGAGTACTGGAACCAGACTCACTATAAAATCTAGGGTTTGGATGCTCTCTCTGAGACCAGAAGGCCAGAAAACTGCTACTTTTGCTGCATTCTTGCAGTGCAGTCAGAAAGAGGAAGGTATAGGGCCTGGGCTAAGTTTCTCACTGTCTTGGTGACTATGTCTGCAGTACCCACAATATCATAATGGAAAGCTGTGGCTGCGAAGACAAAACTTTGATCTGAACAAGGAGACGAGGGCCAGGTAGAGGCCAAAGAGGAGGGCAGAGGAGAGAGGGAGAGGAAAAAAACAGATCTCTGCTCAAAGACTCCAAGGATAATGAACACTGAGAAAAACAGCCAACCAATCAAAATTGAAAGAGGAATTTTCCAGCAATAAAGTACAAATAAGAAGACATCATCAAAATGACTTTAAAGATGTTTATGATCCTCCCAGAAATAAGGGAATAAAATCTATGAAAAAAGTCATTATGAAAGGGAGAAAAGTGACTAACTCAATAGAAGTCAAATGGGCATCTGATAACACGCAAACTTGTTCACAGAAAAAACAAACAAACAAACAAACAAAAATACTTAGTAACAAAAGATAATGGAACTTCTTGAACCTGAAAAAGGGTTTCTACAAGAGCCTACAGTAAACACAGTAACTTCATCCCCGTAAAGTCAGGAGTAAAACAAGGCTGCCCAAGATCCCCTACTCTTCAATAGTGCTAGAGGTCCTAATTAATACACTAAGACTAAAAAATATTTTAAAAAATTGTTTGTTATAATATTGAGCAAAGGAGGAATTTCTTTAAAAGATATAAAATTCAGAAAACATGAAGATAAAGGCTTATAGTAAAAAGACATGTACCAAATTCATCATAGTGGTTGACTTTGAGAAAGGAGGCAGAGAGAGATGATAAAGGAATTCAACATTATATATAATGTTTTGTTTCTTTAAAAATGGTGACTATAAAGTATTCACAAATGTTCCTTCTGATTGGCGTATACTTGGGTATTAATTGCAATACCTCCTGCATTTTTCTGGAAAAGAAATTTTAAAAAGGACACATATTAAAAGCAAAATCCAATAGATAATTAAAAATTTAAACATCACTTTAAAGATATAGATCTTTCATCTTCCGGGAACGGTGTCTTTAGGCATTCACAATGGTACAGCATTTGACATACCATCGGAGGCTGTCCTACAATACAGCCTCTAACAAAACCAGGCTGTCCTGAACCCCCGGCAATAGAATTGTTTATCTTTATACCAAAAAGTTGGGAAAGCACCAAAATCTGCGTGTGACATGTGCCCAGGCCGACTTCGCAGAGTTCGTGCTGTGAGGCCTAAAGTTCTAATGAGGTTGTCTAAAACGAAAAAATATGTCAGCAGGGCCTATGGTGGATCCATGTGTGCTAAATGTGTATGTGACAGGATCAAGCGTGCTTTCCTTATTGAGGAGCAGAAAATTGTTGTGAAAGTATTGAAGGCACAAGCACAGAGTCAGAAAGATAAATAAAAATGAAGCTTTTTTTTGAGTAATAAAAATAATTAAAAGGCTGTTCTGTTAAAAAAAAAGATATAGATCTTTCTCTTCAGAAAACCACATACATATATACACATACAGGATGTCTGTCCAGAAAAACTCTGACCATTGTTAATATAACGAGAACAGTTTGGGAGACATCAGTGTAACCTGGCAGCCAAGGAGAGTGGACTGGAATGCACATGCGTGAACAAAGACAACTTCATTATACTAGGTAGTGGGGGTGGTAGATGCCCTTGAGTGAGCATGTGTACTGTGTAGCCATCACATGCAAAATGACTGAGCAAGTAGAGCAATGAATCTGCATCAAATTTTGCATTAAACTTGAACATTCCTACACAGAAACTATTCAGATAATTCAGAAGGCCACAGCTATGGGCAACTGGTGATTGGCAGCTTCATCAGGACAACACGCCTGCTCATGTATCACACTTCCTACAGAGTTTTTTTTGTGAAACATCCAATCACCTAGGTAATTCAGGCCCCTTACAGCCCAGATTTGGTGCCTTACAACTTGTGGCTTTTCCCAAAACTAAAATCACCTTTGAAGAGATTTCAGACTATCGATGAAGGTCAGGAAAATAGGATGGGGCAGCTAATGGCAACTGGAAGAACTGTGTGAGGTCCCAAGGTGCCTAATTTGAAGGGGACTTAAGCATCATTGTCCTATGTACAATGTTTCTTGAATCTTGTGTCTTCTTCAATAAACATCTCTTTTTCATAGTACATGACTGAATACCTTCTGAACAGATCTGAAAACATAGTCAATCATTATAGTAAAGATAAAAATAATATCAATGTAATTAAATATGTAAACAAAATACAAAATGCTATAGCTATGTAGAAAAGTAAAGCAACAAAATTAATAAATGCTTCAGGGAAAATATTTAATTAGTGTTGAATCCTCAAAGACACGTTATATTTCAATATTTGAAAAAACCTTGCTAGAAGAGTGCTTCCATCAGCAAATTGGTAAAACTTGCAACCATTCTGAGAACAAGGAGTATCTTGTCTTCTGTGATGGAGTGGGAGATGGAACAGGTTGTGTTGTATGAGGTGAAGTATTGTGGCCTTGAAAAGTTTAGGGTAACATTTAGACTTGGAACTCTAGGTTAAGAACAGCCATTAAAGGTTTTTGAGGAAGTTTTTGAAGGAGACAGCTTTGGGGGTATCTGCCTATCCTATACTAGACCTATGTCTGGTGCAGACATCTATAACATTTTGAATATGTGCCCTTGTCCACTTCTGAGTTAAGACATGTCAGTCAAACAGGGCCAATTCATCTTCTCTTTCAAGAATGACAAACTGGAATTCAGCAAAGCAACCAGTCTATTAGGTACCTGAACTGGAAGGGATATGAAGTTGGACCAGGGGTGGCATGAGCCTAGAATTGGCCATGTATATCTGTCTCAGCATAGGGAGACAATACTCCAACATAGAGCAGGAAGCACTTGAGAGACAGGAGGACCTGGAGTGATAGGTCTCAATACCTTCTCAGTACCTTGTCAGGGCAGGATGTGCTTCTAGACCTTGAGTGTGAAAAGATCTCTCATTCTGTCTGATAAAGCTGCTTGTTTTCTAAGTGAGTATAGAGGGTTTTTGTCCCTGACCAAGGCCAGGGGATAGAATTTGAAAGAGGTCAGGTTTAGTATCTTCAAAAGTTACAGAGGAGTTTGGTAAGTGGATAACCAGATGATGAAAAAAATTGGACAAGTTAAGGGCCATTTATGAGAACTATTTAAGTAGAGCACTGGGGGAAGATTTCCAAGCATAATTATATTATATATTATGAGAGTTAAAGCCCAAGTATAAATTATAGATAGATTTTTATTGGAGTTTGATAGTTAATGGAAGAAGAAGAATAAGGCTGACTAAGAGGGAAGAAATGTCAAGGAAAGGCTTCTGTGCTATCACTCAGGATGAAACATGAATACCTGTGTAAAGGGGAGAGTATTAGTATGGAGGTGAGAATGGCTATATAAAGGCAAGTTATGATACTATATACTGCCCCACATTTGTGCAAAACATAAACAACTGCATTTGCTTCCTTTGATTTTTCCTGAAATCAGAAGTGCTGAACATAAACAACATTGACGTTTTAGAGAAAAAGAACACCTAACTGGTTACTGATTTTCTCCAAGAGAAAATAAATAACATTAATGTTATAATAAACCTTTTGTATTACATAACTATAGCTGCATAACGAACAGACAAGCATCGCAGCACTTAGAGATTTAATACCATAATCATTTCTCATTTTTCATGAATATAAAGGTTGGCTGAATGGTTCTGATAATTTGGGCTCAGCTGATTTTGCTGGGCACATTCATTCATGTTTCTGTGGTCAGCTCTCAGGTTGCTTCAGCACCATGTGCTCTTTCATACATCTAGGGACTCAAATGGAGCAATTGGACTGTGTCCCACTCTTCAGCAGGCAAGCTTCTTCTCAGGGAGATCACACAGGCACAAAACAGAAATGAGAGTGCACAGACCATAGAGATCTAAGCCTGGCACATTGTCACTTCACCCCCTCCCGTTGGCCAAAGCAAGTCACAAGGCATCCATGGTTCAAGAAGTGGGGAAATTGGCTGCATCTCATGATGAGAATTGTGCCAAGTTACATTGAAAGGGTATGGATAAAGAAAGGCCACTAACTGAGACCTTCCTTTTATTAATCCACCACACTTGCAAAGACATTTTCCCCTTTCTAGTTGGAGTAAGGATGGTACCAGAACTGTCAATGAGAGGTATTTCAAGGAGGTCATGAGGAGCTCAGAACTTTAGTGTTAAAACAGAAGGGTTAAAAACCTCTTAGAAACAACTTCCTTACTCTTTAATTTTTATGTTGTTGGCTCAAATAGAATAAGTTGAAGAGCTTTGCTCCATTTAAGTGTGTGCGTGTTTCTTGTATACTTGATAAATTAAGAGTCTAAAGGAATATGCAACTTCTTTTCCTGTGAATATGATGATTTACTTTTTTATGCACATGCTACTTTAGTAGTTTTAGATCAAATTGTATTTCTAAAATTAGAAATGAATTTTGTAAGAATTTGTATCTTAAATAGAGGAAAGATGGTAGCTGAGTAGGTAGCGGTGTTGTCTGCTTGCTCCCATTGTGGAAGGACTTGGAATGCAAACACGGAGAGGAGTGAGTGAGTGCAGATTTCAGACAGTGTGAATAGGGAAGGGAGTGTGGGAGCAGTGTAAAGGAGGGCGGAAAGTTCGGCTGCGCTATCCAGGCTGAGTTGCTGGGCCTCCCAGACAGGAGCCTCTGCCACACCGCACCTGAAAGGGGCAGCTGCTGACCAGCTTATTAGCCGGGATCTGCTTGGAGGCTTCCTCCTGCCAAAGGTGCACTGACCAGCAAAGTCCCGGAAGGAGTCAGTGAGAAGGTGTGGTTGAAACAGCTGGAGGTGTGAGAAGACAGTGAACAGCCCAGACTGTGAGAAACTGTATGAACTGAGTCTAGGTGGGGACTCCCTTGGCTGGCAACCCTGGGCTGACAACTCTGCACTCCAGGCGTTCGCGCCAGAGCTCCACCAAACAAAGGGGCAGAACTGAACCAGGGAGAGGGGCCCATATGTGAAAGCTGTAGCGGAACTGCAGACTTGGTAAGGACCCCAGGCGTGCAGGTGGTGTGCGTAGGCATACAGGCAGGGACACGAGCTGGTGTTGCAGTTTGGAGGCAACACAGAGACTTTTTTTGAGGAACAGAGACAGGACTTGAGGCTGGGCAGAGACTATTGGCATGTGCATGCTGGCCCACCAGCATAACAGTGTTCCTAGACAAGCCTGAGGAGGGCTGAGGGTGCCACAGAACCCGGGGGGTGGTGAGCACTCAACTAAGTGCAGCTCGCAGCAGAGCTGTGTCAGGCCCACAAGTGAGAGACTAGCAACTCCAGAATCAAGCTGGCTCTCCTCACAGCCAGCCAGCCAGAAAAAGTTGGACACCCATGGAATTTTGACCAGGGGCAGATCCAGAAAAAGAAGACAGTGCCCAAAGGTTGTATTGGGTAAAAACTCTTTCTTTAGTCTGTTTCCTACCTTCTCTCCCTCCTATTCTTTTTCTTTAATTTCGTTTATTTTTTTGTTTGCTTATGTGTTTTGATTATCCTCCCTCTCACACTAAACATATAGCATATAGCTGCTATATAAACCTAATACTATACACTTCCATTTTCTCACTTCATTCTGCATTCTTCCCTCCCTTTTTCAACATACAATGTAAAATTACTTACTACCTTGCATAGCCTTGACCCTACTTGCTACTGTTATTATTCTAGCATGTTCCCTCTCAAAAATCATCTTTCTTTCATTTAAAACAACTCTTATCTGTTTTTCCTATAGTATAATAGTCTTAACCTCTCTACATTTATATGAATACTGGCTCATTTGCTGCTGATAGTGGGATTGTGGGTGGGGGATATTTTGGAGCGTGTGGGTTTCTTGCCTGGGTTGTGTGTTTATGTTTTAACAGCATCTCCACAAAAAACCTCAAGACAATGTGGGAACAGTGACTCTCAATCAACTATCCAGAGTGAAGGATCCACCAAAGAGTAACTGAAATACAACTAGACAGCTTAAACAAATGGCATAAAGGGCATCCCAAGAGCATCAGGCTTAGGAGATCAAAGAGACTGTACCACTGAATCCCGTAGGTCTCCTACACAGAATTTCATACTATGAAGGTGGGAAATCAAAGCAGACAAATCTAATAAACAAAAACAAACAAGAAGAATCCAACATGGGGAGACACAGAAACAACCTCCCAATGAAAGGAAAAGAGAAATACTCAAAAAGAGAGATAGATGGAATAGACATAAACCAACTGTCAGACATGGAATTCAAAAGAATGTTTATAAGGAAGCTCAATGAACTTTACAAACTCAAAGAAAACTACAACAAACTCTAGGGGAATTACAAGGAACTCCGGAGAAACTACAAAGAATTGCAGGAAAGCTACAAAGAACTTACAGAGAACTACACCAGCATAAAAAAGGGACATAAAAACTATTAATAAGAGCCAAGAAGAAATGAAGAATACAATTTCTGAACTGAAGAACACAGGAGAATCAATTAAAAGCAGGCTAAATGAAGCAGAGGATCAGATCAGTGAGTTAGAGAACAATGGAGAAAAAAATTCTCAGACAATACAACAAAATGAAAAAGGATTTAAAAAGAATGAAGAGGGTTTAAGAGAAATGCAGGACATCATGAGACTAAACAACATTAGAATCATAGGGATACAAGAAGGAGAAGAAGAGGAGCAAGGGATAGAAAACTTGATTGAAAAAGTAATGACAGAAAATTTTACTAACTTGAGAGAAAAAGTCATGCAAGTCCAGGAAGCACAGAGGGTCCCAATGAAGATGAACCCAAAATGGCCCACTCCAAGGCGCATCATAATTAAAATAGCAATATTCAAAGACAAAGAGAGAATTCTAAAGGCAGCAAGAGAAAAACAGCAAATAACATACAAGGGAGCTCCAATAGGGCTATCAACTGATTTCTCAACAGAAACACTACAAGCCAGAAGGGAATGGCAAAAAATATTTCAAGTGATGAAAACCAAAGCCTACGACCAAGACTACTCTACCCAGCAAGGCTCTCTTTCAAAATGCAAGGTGAAATAAGGAGTTTCTCAGACAAAGGAAAACTAAAAGAATACATCTCCACCAAAACCAGCATTGCAAGAGAAGCTAAAGGGAATGCTTTAAGAAAAAGAAGAAAAAAAAGAGAGGGAGAGGAACACAAGTACAAAGGAAAATGAATAAGTACCTGCCAATAACAACCTTACATTTAAATGGATTAAGTCCTCCAATTAAAAGACATAGGGTAGCAGAATGGATATGAAAACATGACCCACATATATGCTGTCTACAAGAGACACGCCTCAAAACAAAAGATTTACACAGACTGAAAATGAAGGGATGGAAAAAGTATTCCAAGCAAACAGACATGAAAAAAAATCTGGGGCAGCAATACTTATATCAGATAAAATGGATTTCATAGCAAAGGCCATAAAAAGAGACATAGAAGGACATTTTATAATACTTAAGGGAACTATCCATCAAGAAGATATAACCCTACTAAACATATATGCACCTAACATAGGAGCACCCAAATATATAAGAAAAGTACTAGAAGACTACAAGAAGGATATCAACAGCAACACACTCAAAGTTGTTGCTGTAGTTTGTGGAACGGAGATGCAGAGGCAAATTCCAGCAGGCAGAATGAGTGGCCAACAATGAACAGAGGGCTGTAGCTCGCTCAGGCTATCAGCAAAGACTAGCAGTCCAGCAATTCCTTTTATTGGGTTACAAAAGTTACTAAAAATAGTATCAATAGGATATATATGTATGCCTACAATGCTAAACTACATTTTATCTAAAAACTACAAAGCAAGGGTCTGTTCCACCTCAGATGTTATCACTATGGGAAAGGAGACACTGTCCTGTAGGATCCCTTTGTTCTCAGGAGCCTGTGACCTGGCCACCAGGAGCCACATGTGGCTTCTGGCATCAGCAAGACTTGTTTGCAAGTCCTTGCAGGCTGAGTCACAGACTACCTGGAAGGTAGGACTTGTATGCAAGCCCCCCTGCGGTTGCCATCTGGCTTTCCTCTTCACATAGTAGGGGACTTTAACACCCCATTATCAACAATAGACAGATCTTCGAGACAAAGAAACACCAAGGATATCGAGGTGTTGAACAACACACTAGATCAAACGGACTTAACTGATATATATAAAACTTTTCACCCCAAAGAAGCAAAATATACATTCTTTTCAAATTCACATGGGACATTTTCAAAGATAGACTGCATGACAGGACACAAAACAAGCCTCAGCAAGTTCAAGAAAATTGAAATTATATCAAGCATCTTCTCAGACCACAACGCCTTGAAACTAGAAATCAACCTCAAGGAAAAAAATCAAAGACATCGAAACTCATGGAGAATGAATAACATGCATTTAAATAATGAATGGGTTAACAATGACATCAAGGAAGAAACCAAGAAGTTTCTGGAAACTAATGATAATGAACACACAACAGCCAAAAACCTGTGGGATACAGCAAGAGCAGTCCTGAGAGGAAAGTTCATAGCAATACAGGCCTACTTGAAAAAGATAGAAGATTCTCAAATAAAAAATTTAACCCTACAGCTACAAGAACTAGAACAACAACAAACTAAGCCCAGGGTGAGTAGAAGGAAGGAAATCATCAAGATCAGAGCAGAATTAAATGACATAGAGAATAAACAAACAATTCAAAAGATCAAGAAAAGTAGGAGCTAGTTCTTTGAAAAAATAAACAAAATCAACAAGCCTTTAGCCAGGCTCATCAAGAGAAAAAGAGAGGACCCAAAAAACAAAATCAGAAACGAAAGAGGAGAAATCACGACTGATATCACAGAAATACAAAGGATTGTAAGAAATTACTACAAACAACTGTATGGCAAGAAATTTGACAACCTAGATGAAAGGGACAAAATTTCTAGGAAGCATATTTAATCTTCC
This sequence comes from Furipterus horrens, assembly GCF_987537825.1. Taxonomy (NCBI): domain Eukaryota; kingdom Metazoa; phylum Chordata; class Mammalia; order Chiroptera; family Furipteridae; genus Furipterus; species Furipterus horrens. The sequence continues at coordinate 47,861,247 of NW_028327178.1, read as the reverse complement.
AAAACAGAATCAAGAAGAAGTAGAAAGTCTCAACAGACCAATAACAAAGAGTGAAATTGAAACAGTAATCAAAAAACTTCCGGCATATATAAGCCCTGGACCAGATGGCTTCAGGGCGAATTTTACAAAACATTTAGGGAAGAACTCCTATCCTTCTCAAACTATTCGAAAAAATGCAAAAAGAGGGAAGATTCCCAAGCTCTTTCTACGAAGCCAGTATTACCCTAATTCCAAAACAAGGTCAAGACACAACAAAGAAAGAAAACTACAGACCAATATCACTGATGAACATAGATGCTAAAATTCTCAGCAAAATATTGGCAAACAGGATCCAGCAACACAGTAAAAAGATCATACCCCATGATCAAGTGGGATTCAACCCAGGGATGCAAGAATGGTTTAATATTCACAAAGCAATAAATATAATACACCACCTAAACAAAATGTAAGACAAAAGTCACATGATCATATCAGTAGATGCAGAAAAAGCGTTTGACAAAGTACATCATCCATTCATGATGAAAACACTCAGCAAAATCGGAATAGAAGGAGCATACCTCTACATAATTAAGGCTATATACGAGAAACTTGAAGCCAACATCATACTTAATGGACAAAATCTGAAAGCATTCCCCCTGAGATCAGGAACAAGACCAGGGTATTCACTCTCTCCACTCCTATTCAACATAGTGTTGGTAGTTCTAGCCACAGCAAACAGACAAGAAAAAGAAATAAAAGGCATCCAAATTGGGAAAGAGGAAGTAAAACTATAATTATCTGCAGGTGACATGATAGTATACATAGAAAACCCTATAGACTCCACTAAAAAACTACTCAACATAATAAGCGAATTTGGCAAAATAACAGGTACAAAATAAATATACAGAAATCTAAGGCATTTCTGTACACCAACAATAAAATATCGGAGACAGATACAAAAAAGAAAATACCATTTACTATGGCAACAAGAAAAAGAAATTACCTAGGAATAAACTTAACCAAAGAGATAAAAGACCTTACTTGGAAAACTACATAACACTGAAGAAAGAAATTAAGGAAGATATAAATAAATGGAAGCAAATACCATGTTCATGGATGGGAAGAATCAACATCATAAAAATGTCCATACTACCCAAAGCAATTTACAGATTCAACGCAATCCCTATTAAAATACCAGTGACATATTCTACAGACCTAGAACAAATATTTCAAAAATTTATATAGAACCAAAAAAGACCCTGAATAGACAAAGCAATCTTGAGACAGAAGAACACAGTAGGAGAAATCATAATATCAGACATCAAATTATAGTACAAAGCCACTGTGATCAAAACAGTATGGTACTGGCATAAGAACAGACATATATATCAATGGAACAGAATAGAGAGCCCAGAAATAAACCAGGTCTATATGGTCAGCCAATATTTGACAAAGGGGGAAGGAGCGTAAAATGGAGTGAGAAGAGCCTCTTCAATAAATGGTGCTGGGAGAACTGAACAGGGACATGCAAAAAAATGAAATTAGACCACCAACTTACACCACACACTAGAGTAAACTCAAAATGGATCAAAGTTTAAATGTAAGCTTTGACACCATAAAAGTCCTAGAAGAAAACATAGGCAGGAAAATTTCAGATACCCCACATAGCAATATTTCCACCAATACATTTCCTAGGGCAAGGGAAATAAAGGAAAAAATAAACAAATGGGACTACATCAAACTAAAGAGTTTCTGCTAAGCAAAAGAAAACATTAGCAAGATGAAAAGGAAACCAAGCACATGGGAAAACATATTTGCCAATGATAGTTCAGACAAGGAAGGAATTGATCTCCAAAATATATAAAGAACTTACACATATCAACAGCAAGAAGACAGACAGCCCAATTGAAATATGGGCATAGGACCTGAACTAACAGCTCCCCAAGGAGGATACACACAGAGGGTCCATAGACACATGAAAAAATGCTCAACATCACTAGCCATCAGAGAGATGCAAATAAAAACCACAATGAGATACCACTTTATAGCTGTCACAATGGCCATCATCAACAAATGAACAAACAAGTGCTGGCGAGGATGTGGAGAAATGGGAACCCTAGTGCATTGTTGGTGGGAATGCAGACTGGTGCAGGCAGCCACTATGGAAAACAGTATGGAATTACTGAAAAAACTAAAAATGAAATTGCATTTTGAACCAGTGATTCCACTGCTAAGATTATACCCAAAGAATCCTGAAACCCCAATTCAAAAGAACTATGCACCCCTATGTTCATTGCAGCACTGTTTACAATAGCTAAGTGCTGGAAACAACCTAAGTGCCCATCTGTAGATGAGTGGATTAAAAAACTGGTACATTTACACAATGGAGTACTATGCAGCAGAAAGAAAGAAGGATCCTCTGCCATTTGGTCAACATGGATAGAACTAGAGAGAATTATGCTTAGTGAAATAAGCCAGGCAATGAAATAAATATACCATAAGATATCACCTAATACAGGAAACTAAAGATTAACACAAACAAATGAACTAAATTGAACAAGGAACAGAATAACAGTTATCAGGAGGGAGGAGGAGCAGAGAAAGGGGATAAGTAAGGGAAGGGTTTAGTCAAAGAATATGTATAAATGACTCATGGGCATGGACAATGGAGTGGGGAATGACTATGGGAGAAGGGGTGGGCTGGGTGGAGGGGGAGCAATAGAGGAAAAATGAGACAAGTATAATTCAAAAACAATAATAAAAAGGTTATAATTACAAAAATAATAAAACTAAAAATAAAAGGAAAAGTTAATAAAAAGCCATCTCTAAGAGAGCCATAAATAAATAAATAAATAAATAAATAAATAAATAAATATTCTGTAGAAGCAGCCCTTCCCCAAAAGATTGTTTGTAAGTACATTGCTGATGGGTTTTTTTAAAACCCCCAAATCCAGTCAAAGTGACCAACCTAAGGACTGGACTGTAAAAGGAAATAGGACCTTAGTAAAACGTATCGTATCATATCCAGCTGGGTCTTTTGGCTGGAGACATCCTTCTATGAAGACGGCTCTATCAGATGGCTGTCACTTGTGGACACTACTTGTTAGGAGGAACCAACTCTCCCTGTCCTGTTTCCACAGTCACTTTGCAATCTTTTAACATAATTTGCCTTCCTTTGTAGACTATAAATGGTGGGAATGTGCTCACCAGAAAACATTGATTTTTTTTGGCATTCATGTCTGTCGGTATAATTGACATTCTTATTTCTGGCTGTTTACTGTAGCCTGATCGTGTCTGGTTGCATTAATGAAATCAAGTTTCTGGACCTACAATGCTGAGAACTAGATGTAGACCCTGACATTGCTGATCTCTAAAATAAGTGCTATTCTGTGAGACACACCCTGTGGAACCAGCTTGATTTTTCCATGATGGGTCAATGGCTGAGGTAGGAATAATCACCAACTTTCCTGACATCTAGCATGTATTCTACATATTATACCACTGCTATCTTCTAGAGAATACATACCGAGCTACACAGCCATTTTGGACATATTGCTTATTCAAGAAAATATGAATTATCTTTCTCTGAAGATTCCATTTTTTTTTCTAGATCTCTCATCTTGGAGATGACATGGTTGTGTCATCAATATTTATGAAAGTGAAATTAAAGGGATTGATCATTTTTCTTCTGCAGTTTTATACTTTTCTCCAAATCTAATTATTCAGTAGTGGTGGTAGTGGAAAGTAAGTTTACCTATTGATGTGAAGATTCTTATAATGTTTGGTTTATACAGACTCTAAGTATCATCAGAAATACAGTCGATCCTTGAACGATGTGGGGCTTAGGGGTGCTGACCACTCTCTCAGTTGAAAATCCCAGTTATAACTTAAGTTGACCTTTCGAACACTTTGATTCCTAACTTCCAGTTGACCCTTGAACAGTGCAAGTATGGACCATGCAGGTCAACTGAACTGCAAAAGTCAACTGAGAAAATCCACAGGTAAGTGAATCAAAGCATTTCAAACCTGCATTGTTTGAGGGCCAACTGTAGGGAATGTATCTGAAAACAGTGTTTTAATGCCTCTTTACGATAGCTTTGTTCTACTAAAAATAAATTTAAGTGCAAAAATAGATTTCTATACATATTTTAAGTCATTAATTCAGAATAGTATAATGTGCATGTTATTTGTGAAGCTTTATGGTATCATTTGTTTAAAATTATTCTAATTATTTAATGTTATTTACACAACTTATTTCTGAACTAATATTTACATATAAGTAGGACTTTATGCAGTTTTTTATTTTATATTTAAAGCCATTAAAGAAAGTTTAATATTGAACGGTTCACCACCCAATATAAAGTGTAACAGAAAATATAGTGTGGCATGGGTAAGATTATTAACAATGGCATTAATATGAAAACAAACTTAATAATACTTGTTGCAGATAAATAACGACCAATAAAATAATTTTAGCTGTAATGGACAATCTGCTTATGAAGCAAGCAGAGAATGCTATTAAGGTAACTTTTTTTTAAGCACTCTGAAGAGTGTAAAGGAATTTGCTCTGTTCTTAACTCTCACAAATTGTCCTAAGTATATGATAGAAAATAATTGTGAGTCTTTAAAACCCATCTGTGTTAAAAGTCAATTCTGTTATTGATCAAATAATAAAGGAATGTAATTTAATTCTACTTAGAAAAAAGAACACATATAAAAATGACATATATGAAACATTAAAAAAAAAAAAAAAAAACACCAACCAGAAAAAAGTCAGTAAATTTAAGAAATTTAAAAAGAGTGTTCCTATGTAAAGCCAATCGCTGTCTTAGCGAATAGGCAGGTTTCATTGCCACTTAGGTTGGGCTTTCGAACACTCACACTCGGATTCCTAACCACCAGTTGACCCTTGAACCGTGCAGGTTTGTACCATGCAGGTCAACTGAACTGCAAAAGTCAACTGAGAAAATCCACATGTAAGTGAATAGATAGACATGGATACCTTTAGCTAGAGCTGGATAACTTATAGAACTACCTTGACTGTTGTTTTGATGATCTCTAGAAAGGGGTTCTCCTGTGCTTACTATGCCACCAGGGCTTCCTGTCTCAACAATAAACCATCCTTATCTCTCTGGTCAAAATTAACTTTGCTACTTAGAATTTGTCAGATTCAATTGCATAATAAAAAAATAAATGCTTGGCAACCATTAATGTTGTACACCTACTAGTTCAAAATGGACCTTTGATAACATTTAATCAACAACACGACTATTTTATTTTAATTGGCAGCTGTTCAAATAAAAGGAATTTACTGCAACAGCTTTTAAAAATTCTGTAATAAGTGTACCAATGCATACCTGCTTATATTTTCATATAATTTGAATAACAGCATAGTTTAAAACTGATGTCAGCTTCTTTGAATATACTCATAGTTTGTTGTCAACACTATGCACCCACGCGTTTACATTTAAGTAATCCTGGATGATGTTCTCTGCCTGTGTCACCTGTTTTATTGGTGCATCCTTTGCTTTATTTAAATCTAACTCATGAAAATAGTGTTTCTGTTTTCATAAAGGTAAGTCAATGATAATTCTGCTTCTCCCAAAAAGTGAAGACAAGGTAAAATCACTCTATTTGAATTTCAATCTTGCTTTCTTTGATTTTGTAAAATATTGATATTATTTTTTTCCAAGGCACAGGTGGAATCAGAAGTGCCCTTAACTCTTTCTCTGCTGCTGACATTTTTACTTTTCTGTTGCTAAGACTTAGTCTTTAAAGGTAAACAAACACCACGGGGTAGGCTGGGTTACTCTGCAATAACTGAAGCACTTGTCTTTCACCACCACCACCACCACCAACAACAACAAAAACAACAACGAAACATGGCTGTGTTCACGTAAATATCAGAGGGGGACAACTCATTCACCTACTGAGTCTCACTCTAATTGCATGTAGTTTTCAGGTAAGTATGTATAGGTGGTACCTTAAAGTGGCTGTGTTCACAGAATTACAATGTTCTGCTCTCGCCCACACTCTGCTTTGGCACAATATATTCATGTTTCAGCTCAGCCTTGGAGACTCAGTCCTCCAACTTTGGTGGGGAGAAAGTGCACTCCTAGAACCAGAGGGGACCTGATTTATATAGACAAAAGTCCCTGCCCCTGGTCCCTGATTGACTGTCTTAATGCAAACATGGACTCTAAATCCTTGAAGTTTGATGGTCCAAAAGGCACCGTCTTGATTGGTCAGGATGGAGTCACTCTGATTGGTGAGTAAAGAAGCTGATGGGGATATAGCTGTGCAGCTCACATTAGTTGGGGAAAGCCTCAGTCCTAGTGGTTGAAACAGGATTTCAGGAACTTCTTTGTAAGGACTGGGTCAGAGGGCAGAAGCACAGTGCTGGGAGGCGGTTCAGTGTAGGCTTCTGTTTGACGTACAATTTGCATAAGAGATTCCTATGTAGAAATGGCTGCTTAGGCTTATTTATTTATTTATTTATATAAATTTGAGTCCAGTTGGCCACTGGGAACCCATTTTAGTAGGCATCTTCTTTCTCAGGTTCCACACAACCAAAGGACGAGTCTCACCTAGAAACAAAGTTTTAGTTCTTGGTTTATGGTAGTCAACAGCCAAGCAAAAAGATCATTGTTAATCATGTTAAATTATTAAACTTGTTGGAAGCAACAAACTAATATTCGTTGTGAACCTATCAGCAATTATTTGTGTATTGGAGTTTATACACAAGGCACTTCTAATTATAAATGAAAATAAATGATTCAGTAAATTTATCTCTACATCTCAACAATGGTTTGTAAAAGGCTAAAGTTAGACTGTAAGTTACTTGAGGGCAGGAACTCACTCTCCTGTTTCCTGCTCAATCCTAAGCGGCTAGAACTGGGTCGGTAAACATTTGTTCTCACTTGAAAAGAGTAATCTTTTACTTTGAAATGATATCCCTGTAACAGAGTGTAGCAAAGTCAAGAGCCGGAAAGGGGCAATGAGGGGAAGTCGCAAAATCGGAAGGATGAGCAGGGCTGAGAGGAATCCAGAGGAGACAGAACAACATTGGAAGATGACGCCTAAGAGGTAGGATGAAGCAGGGGTGAGGACCCTGGGACAGCGTTGCTGTAGGGGGAGGGGTCAGGCAGGAAGTAGCCAAGATTTGGGGAATCCTTCTCATGGAATAAAGAGAAAAAGGCACTTGAAAATAAAGCCGCAGTCCTCTTCCTGCGGTGGGCCCCGCGTCCACTCGGCTCCTGGGGTAGTGGAATTCGAAAGAGGCAGGTGCGGCGGGAGCATGCGCGCGGGGCGGGCAGGGGGAAGCTCCGCGCCCCCACCTCGCGCGTGCACCCTCTCTCCCCTCCCGCGGGAACTGCCGGACCAGCTAGAGGTGCCGCAGCGAGGGCTGGTCAACCTTGGTGCTTCGGCTCCAGCTCCCCGCCTGTCACCTGTCGCGAAGTCGGCTCTGCTCGGGGTAAGGGGGACGCTGCCACCAGCCTGGTTTGGTCGGGAGATCGTGTGAGCTACCGCGGCCACAGTTGCAAGGCTGGCCCCGGCCCCGCGCCAAGCGAAGGGGCGTGCGCGTCATCCGCAACGGGGCTAGGCCAAAGTGTTGGTGGCGGTTAAGAGTCGCCCCGCCCTGTCCCTGCTCTTTCTCTTTTTTTGCCGCTGGTCACGCGCTGGACTTCCCGCACGAGGCGCGGACGTGCGCCCACTTGTCTCCCAGTTTGGACGGACCGGGTCGGGCAGGGGTGTCAGGAGCTGCCACCTGGGCGTGGAGGAGAGGGACGGGGACGTGACTCTCCGGGGGTTCCAAGCCACTCCCTTGGCCGTTGGACGCCCTGTGGTGGGCTTTCGGGTTTTGTTTCCTCTCGGGACCGGCGGCCCACCAGTCTTCCCGCTTCTTTAACGCCAACTGTAGCGTGTGCCGGGGTTTGGGGTCCGGCTGTGACCCCAGAGAGCGTTTCATCACTCCACACTGCTTTCCTTCCCTTTCCTGCTCCCCAAGTTCTGCCCTGCTCCGGGGTAGGAGCCTTGAAAGCGAGCTCCTGGCAGACATCTGGCCGGTACCGGACGGGTTGAAATAGCTCATCCCTCCCCACAAACTGCTAAGGGACACCCTGGCCGAAGTCTCCCTCGCCTTCTACGCCCAGATGGGCCAAGGTCGGGGCGAGCGGAGCTGGGTATTGTACCTGGGCCAGCGCCGCAGTTCCCTGCAGGGCTAGTGTAAGTGTTTTTCACGAAGTTGGGAAACTTGGGTGGGTTTTATCCCCTGCCTTTTATATCCCATAGTGTCGATTAAAGTCCACAGAGTGTGCTTTATCTTATATATGCCTATATCCACTTGGACATAATCTGTCCGTGTTCCGAAGTGGAAACTAAATAAAAGAAAGGACTGGTCTTTGTTCTTGTGGAGACTACAGCCTGTGATAAGCAGATGAAGTTAGCCTGGTTACCTCGACCTGCCTTTCTGGGCTATTTCCATGTGGACGAGAACTGCTCACTCACTTCAGGGTTATTTGGTCTGTATTAGCATTTGTCAGTGACACCTTCTGGATCCCACTGGTGGAGCTGATCTAGAAGGTGCTTGTGGCAGGCTCCGGAGCCAGTCCTTAGCTGAAATAAGTGTAGTGGGGTCGCCCGGTGTTTTCTAGCCCACTTAACTCAAAAAAGGTTCCAGTGGCAAACTGGTGGTGCTGGTTGGAGTTTGTTGTAGATACTTGATAATACAAAGGCTTTGAATGCATTTAGTTTTTCACAAGATGCTAAAAATGCCAACTTCAGTTATTCCTCAAGGTACTTTGGAATCTGGAGAAAGGGTTGAAAGGAGAGATTTTTGGAGCATATAAATTAATTGGATTCTGTTATACCCACTTGACATATAGTTTTTGAATAGGAAGGAAGATAAGCTTAAAACTGCTATTAATTGTGGTTTGAGGTTGTGAGGTACATTGATGAATTTGTATTTTAAGTACTCCTTGACTGCAGAACTGTTTACTTGGCACTTTTCTGGATGATGTTGGGGTCAAAAAATGTATTAAGCTTAGTCCACCTCTACAGTGAGCTCTCAATCTGTTTTCTAAGAAAGGGCATTTGGTGTGAAGATGATTTGGTGAAGACAGAATTAAGGACAGTAAACTGCTTTAACTTCATTTAAAAGAGATATTAGCATATTTTTAAGTTCATAAGAATCTTAGGTGAGCTCTGCCATCTATATATTTCATTGCAGTAACTATGTGATTTGTATCTTAAATTACACTTCTAATTCATCTTTATTTTTCTTAAAATTTCAATCGTCATTTGTACAGTAAACCATCTACATTCATATGCCAAACCACTGAAATTGTGTTGGCGAGGTAAAACATATGAACCAAACCACTTGTGAACAAAATATGACACGGAACAAATAAGATTTGAGACTAAAACAATCTAAAATAAATGCCAGTGGTGTGAAACAGTCAGTGGCCAGAGGCTTTGGCAAGGAGAGGGTTTGGGGGGTCTGGAGTGATCAGAAAACGACTCAGAATGTTGGGTTTTGGGCTGAGTCTTGAGAAATGGATCTTGTATGGATTGATAGGGAGAAGGAAGAGGAGTGTGGGGGACTTGGAGGTAGGAAGGTTTTTCATGCATCAAAAGAGGGGTGATTATGATTTGTTTAAAACTAAAATTATTTGCAGTGCCCATATTGGGCACTGTGGGTATACATGCTCTCCCCAACAGCCCCTAATCCTCCCAAACTAGAAGACTTGTATTATGTTCTTCATGATCCAGTGTAATTCCTCCTCTTTTAAGGCTTCTTTGGTTCTTAGACCAGAGTTCCTTCCTTTGACTTCTATTTTTTCTCTGATTCATTTATAATGTATATGTAAATCCAGTTTTTTTTAAAAAAAGTCCTAGACCTTAAATTTTTACCATTTTCTACTTATTTGTTTGTTTGTTTATTTACTTATATTGAGGATTAATTGATATATAACATTATATTAGTTTCAGGTATACAACATAATAATTTATGTATATTGCAAAATAATTACCTCAATAAATTTGGTTAACATTCATCACCCCACATAGTTACAAATTTTTTTCTGGTGATGACAACCTTTAACATCTTCTTTCTTAGCATCTTTCAAATATACAATACAGTATTATTAACTATAGACACCATTAACTATGGTCATCATAAAAAGTTTTATATATTTTTCATAATTTAGTTTCTGTCTTTAAGGAACATATATGCTTATTAAGGGAAGGAACAAGTCCTTAGTTTTCTTTTTATGCAGAATGTTTTGCACTGTGGTCAGAGTTTAACTTAAATGACACTAACCATCCTGTGCCTGGCATGTACTTGATATGTGGTTAAGTGCATACTCAACAGATACTTGTAGGAGTAAATCCATGTGTGAGCTGGCAGCTGCTAAGCAGAGGCACTGGTGATAAAAGCAGCAGTCAGGAAGATCAGTCTGATTATGAAGGAAGATTTTCAGATGGGAAGCCCTGAAGTTCTTACTGTAAATAAGAGAAGAGGGTGACCTGAAAGTCACTTGGAGCAGGCTGTTATAGGTAGCACCACCCGTAGTCTGACCAAGGAAGAAGGGAGTCCCAGCCTCTCTGCCCCTTTACCACAACCATTTCTTCAAGTGTGCTTTAGGTTCCCTTTCTCTAGAGCTGAAAAGACTTTGAAAATCACTATCAGGTAAGGGTTAATTATTTCAATTATTTTAATTAAAAAAGGATGCTGCTGTTGAAATAGGGGCAAGTTAGCAGGAGGGCCAGGTTGGTGGGTTGGGATTAGAGTGGAGTAGATATGTTCAGTTTTTAGAGTATTGAATTGTAAGAGACACCGACATGGCAAATTTGTAGAGAGTAACTCAGATGTTGAGCCAGGAGAAAGCCAGAGAGGAAATATTCAGCTGCTATGTGGGTGACAATAAAAAGCCCGAGACAGAGTAAATTAACACTAGCAGAGAGGAAAGAGCAGTTACATGACTGGGGAGGTGGGTACACCCAGTGGAGGAGCCAGCGAGAGAAACTAAGAAGTGGTCAGATGGAAAAGAAAAACCAGGTGTCTTAGTAACAGGGAAGCTGGTGGAGGACCATAGGAGGAATTCCCAGTTAGGTCTGGTCAGTTGCTGATGAAGATCGGAACTGAGAAGATGTAGTTGAATTTGGCTAGGGAGAGGTGACTTCAGTGGTAAGGCTTCAGTGTCAGCTCTTGGTTGTGTTTTTCTTTCTGTTTTAGGTATATAGATGTCCTTTTTCATTTGAATAGTGTTTTGTAGTTTACAAAGCATTTCTGCCTGTAACATTGGTAAACATATATTGTGGATAATTTATTATAAGAACATAAGTCCAAGTGAAGGAAAGTATTTGGGCTCATTAAAAAAAATGGACTGTTAATGTACTTCAAAGTGGTCCTTACATTGAGTATTAAATATATAGATATTATATATAAGTAGAATAAAAAAACCAATGAATTAGAAGGTACTTGGGAGAAATGAAGCTCTTCAGTTCATTCACATATGTAGTATCTTTTATTTAACATTTGCATTACTATTTTTTTTTTAGAATAGCGCCTTAGAAGAATTTATCTCTATTTTGAAAATGCAATTTTTACAGTAGCAGTGGAAAAATAAAATCTCACCCCTGAGCCCATTAGAGTTGTCACTCTGCTTCCCTGGCCTGTGTGTACCTTCTGGGGAGGATGGCACCACAGTAAGGCCTCTCTGCTTAGTGTCACCTGCTGAACCTTTATTTTGTGTTCATTTCAGCTCATGTGTGAAGCATTCTGTTAATGAAACTAGACATTGTGGAGAATGCTTATATATCAAATCATTAAGATGGATCTTAATTGATGAAAGAGTGGTTGCTGCCAGAATTAATAATTGAAAATAACTTGTTTGGAAAGTGTCAGGTGGGGGATGTGCTGCGTGAATCTTTTCTTTGTTACCATACCTAACTAGAGAGAAGGTTTTTAACTAGAGGGACAGATGCCCAGTATGACACGTTTATTCAGAGTGTTTTGGTGTGTAAGCTATTATGGTAGCTTTTAAGATAATGATAGCTTTTTAGATTAAATTATTGTTATCCTAAAGAACCTAAATGGGGACACTTTCCCTGGAGGCAGCAGGTGGAGGTTAGACTGAGGTGTGGGAGGTTGCAAGATTGCTTCCAAGTGTAATCATCATGCAGAAGAAGATCTCTGCCTCTGGATAGGAGAGTTGGCAGGCAAGGGCATCAGCACCAACTCTTAGCTGGATTTGAAAGATGGGATAATCCTCTGTGAATTCATAAAGAAGCTACAGCCAGGCTGAGTGAAGGAAGTCGATGAGTCTTTTTAAAACTGGCCTCAGTTTGAGGATATTGGCAACTTTATTAAAGCTATTCAGGCTTATGGTATATTTAAAGCAAATGATCTTTTTGAGAATGAAAACATGACCCAGGTTCAGACTATGCTGGTGGCTTTAGCCAGTCTGGCTAAAACAAAAAGATTCCATACCACCATTGACATTGGAGTGAAGTATGCAGAGAAGCAAACCCGGTGGTTTGATATAGGAAAATTAAAAGCTGGCCAAAGTGTTTTCAGTTTGCAGATATGAAACAACAAATGTGCCAGCCAGGAAGGTATGACAGCTTATGGGACCAGGAGGCACCTTTACGATCTCAAAAGCCAAACTGGCAAACCTTTTGAGCAGACCACGATTAGTTTGCAGATGGGCACCAATAAAAGGAGCAGCCAGGCGGAGATGTTACTGCCAGGTACCGGAAGAGACGTCTACGACCAGAAGCTCGCCTTACAACCAGTGGACAACTTGACAATTTCTCTACACATGGGTACCAACAAAGTTGCTTTCCAGAAAAGAATGAGTGTGTATGGGCTTTAGTGGCAAGTACACTATATGATCCTAAACGCTGTACTCCTCCAACAAAACCTGTCATTCACAATGGAAACCTAGGAACAGGAATAAATTAGTCAGAAATCAGTGATAGTGATTATTAGGCAGAATACCCAGTTGAGTACCGTGGCAGTTACCAATATGGTGACCAAAGCATTTATTATTAGTCACAGAGAGGAGCTTAGTACTTAAGACTATTGTTTTTATTCAGTGAGAACTAAGCTAGCCTTGAGTAATTTTTATCTTGTCTTCCTAAAACACTATTATGCTTATTGTACCTGAAAGAAATAGTACTTCACATACATTTCTTTTTCCTTTTTTTGCCTCTTCCTTAAATAGTTTCCTTTTCATGCTGAAAAAGTCAAATCCTACAGCATAACCAATAATTTGCATATGAAGTAAAAAGGAATATTCTGAAAGGGGAGTACTCTGTACAGCCAATTTTTTATTATAGATCTATGCATTATTACATTCTTCTACTGAAACTGCTGTTTTCAAACAATAGGAAGATTTTTTTTCTTATTTTCTTAAAAAAATAATTTACAGCTCAGTCAGTGTCTGGTTTCTATGTGGAAGACTAAACTCATGCTTTCATGCTTATAGCTAAAGGTGGTGCCTGCCAATTCAATTGAAGATGCAGCATTTTAGAATTGTGCATATCAATGTTTCTACAGTGTTGTTTGACATTTTTTAAATAAAGTCATGATTCGTGTGCAAAAAAAAGAAAGAAAGAAAGAACCCGAGTAGGGGGTGAGGCATTTTTACTGGGTGTCCACTTTTTGTCAGTTGTGTGTTATGTGTATGGGGTGATGAATAGAGATATAACCCCTGCCTTCTTGGAACATATACTTTAATAAGGGGGACAGATGTTAACAATCTCTGAAGTAAATGTCTAAGGACAAACTTTAAGTATAGTATGAGAAAAACCAACAGGTCTGCTTAATATGGGTTTGTGGATCAGAAAACCCCCCTTTGAGGATGAATAGCTGCAGAGAGAAGCATGTGTGCAAGGCACTCAAGGTGGTCTTGGTGCACTGGAGGGAGAGAGGGAAGGCCTGTGAGGCAGCAGGGCATGGACTAGGTGGGCAGTGGCTGGAGGGCTAGTCAGGGCCTGAGCATGAAACCTCAAGAAAGCCATGTTGAGAATTGTGCATTCTACTTTTCTTGCTTTTCAGAGTCTGAGCAGGGGTGTGACATGATCTGCTTGATATTGGTAGAGGCCCGCTCTGGCTGCCATCTACAGAATATTGTGCAGGTGGCAAGACCAGTTAGGATGCCACGGCAGGGATTCAAGTGAGAGTCCTGGTGCTTTGGCCAGGGAGGTGGGTAAGGAGATGGATAGAAATGGAGGAACTTCACTATTTTAGAGGTAGAATTTACAAAGTTGCTGATGGGTTGGAGGAAAGAAAAGAATCTGAGATTACTTCCCTTTCTTTAGTATAATAAACTGGGTGAATTTTCATAGATGGGCAAGACCAGGGAGAAGCAGACCTGGTAACTTTGCTTTGACCATTTGAACAGTGTAAGGCCTACTGAATGTAGGTTGTTTTTAGGAAGACAACTAAAAATTAATTGTTAATACTGTCAAACACATAGCACTATCCTAGGCACATTTCTGGAGTTTAGCATAGGTTTCTTTCCCTTTTCTGTGGCTGTTTAGTGCACACCAGCTTCAATGGCCATCCTGAATACGATGACCTTGAGTCTGTCTGCAAAAGGGCAGTGTGTCTAAATACTCAGAATTTGGGTATAATCTAGACTTTTTAAAGCTTTCATTCATGTTTCTGTGGAATTTTTTCACATATTTATCTTTTTAAAATATATCTGTTTTGCTAATTAAGAGTTTGTGCAATTTATGGACATGTGATTTTTGTATGATTTGAGAGGTACAGTGTCTTATCTCACTTATGAGCTTTTGAACAGTTGTATCTGCCTTTCTTGTGAATCTTCCTCCTCCAGGACGTTTCTAAGTGTCCCTTAAAATGATCCTCCCTCCCCCGTGTACTTTCCTACCATGGTGTGCTGGTGTTTGCTGTTTCACTCTGAAGCATAGATACTTACTTTTCTGTGTTCCCCAGGAAACTTCTGGGGTTAAGTAAAGGCTTGTTCGTCATTTCTTTCCAGAGCCTAACAAGTTGCCTGACATGTATTAGACACTCAGAGAGGTGAATGATTTTGAATCAATTAGTGACAGACTCATACAGGAAAGAAATTCCACAAAATCCCTAAGATTCCAGCTAAGGCTTTGGATTTGAGCACTGACTTTTAAGCTACTCATTTTATTATTATTATAGTCACATATCAAAGGAAATACAAAGGTTCTTTTTGTTTTATGGCAAAGAATATCTTTTAATTCCCTATCATTGCACCCTTTAATCTTGGTCTTAAGACATCACCAAAGTGAATTATTAGAATATAAAATCTGTATTTTAAACACTCAATTTCTAGGGATGGTTAGAACAAAGATTTGTTTTTTTTCTTTTTAAAAACTATTAGCTGGCTGTGATTTTATTCCCAGAAGATATGTGGATGTTTTTCAGGCATCTTAACCGATATAATTGAGCTTAGAATAGAAACTGTTAAGGTTAACATACCCAGAATCTGAGAAGTGTTGGCCAGCATAAGAGATCATCCTTTTGCTAAATGTACTTAGAAAAATCCCACACTTATAGGTAATTTCCAAGTTGACAGAGTTCTGTGCAGGGCCATGAATATATTTCATTTGTTTTGTTAATTGAATGCAACAGATATTTGGTACTTTTTAGAAAGATAATAGTGTGAGTCATGTTGCTGGATTCTGCATCCCATGTCAATTAGCAGCTGTTAATTTGTGCCTGTTCTGTAGATGGACCCTATATACTGTACGGAAGCTCTTCAGCAGCAGCCGATGCAGTTGTTGTATTTTGTGTGAATATCGATGTCCATTCGTTTTACTGCAGTCAAATATTTGTAATCTTTATGGCTACTTTGTTCTTCTTTTGTGAGGGCAAGGAGAATATCATTGACAGTCTTTAGAACTGGCATGTCCAAATTAGTTGTCTTTCAGCTTCTAGAACTTTTAGCTCAGAGTAGCTGTAACTTCTGTCATAGGCTGACTATAGTTTCTGGAGAAGTGTCTGCTGTCCCACATTTAACAACCTAGAGTCAACATTTTTTTTTTCAGATTTAATGTGTTTTATTGATTAAAATATTACATTTGTGCCAATTTCCCTTCCCTCTGCTCCCCTCCACCCGGTGGCCCCCCTCCCTCCAGTTGTCCCCCCCTTTTAGATTATGTCCATTAGTTGTGCATACAGTTCCTCCCAACCTCTCTCCGTCTATTCCATTCCCTCCTACCATGATCCCCAATTCCTATATCATCTCCCTCCCTCTCCCCACTCCCCCTCCCTGTTGACCTCCCCCCAATATGCTTCCCGTACCCACAGTTCCTTTTCCACTCTCGTTGCCTGTTTAGTTTGCCTTTGTTTCATCTCCCTAGCTTCTGTTTTTTAAACCAGTCCCTTTAACATCTCATATAACAGTGGTTTGGATCTAATGAACTCTTTCAGTTTTATTTTGTCCTGGAAACACTTTCTCTGTTCTTCTATTCTGAATGACAATTTCGCTGGATAGAGTATTCGTGGTTGTAGGTTTTGGATTTTCATTACTTTGAATATTTCTTGCCAGTCCCTTCTTGCCTGTAGGGTCTCTCTCGAGAAGTCAGCTGATAGTCTAATTGGGACCCCTTTGTACATAATTCTTTTCTTCTCTCTTGCTGCTTTTAAGATTCTCTCTTTATCTTTAATTTTTGACATTTTGATTATAATGTGTCTTGGAGTGGTTCTCCCTGGGTCCAGTCTCTTGGGAACTCTCCTTGCTTCCTGGACCTGCAAGTCTATTCCCTTCCCCAAGTCTGGGAAGTTCTCCTTTATTATATTTTCACTCAATTTTTCAAGTTCTAGTTCATCTTCCTCGCTCTCTGGCAAACCAATGATTCTTATGTTGGGCCTTTTATAGCTGTCCCAGAGGTTTCTGATCCTCTCATTGTTGCTTCCCATTTCCTCTCGCTGCATTGGTTGACTGCTTGTTCCTTCTCCATATTCCAGTTTGTTGAAATGAACTCTGGATTTTTTTTCCCCACCATCTGTCTCATATGTGGTTTTGTTCCTTTCGTTATGAATGTTTTTCGCTTCTTTCTTATCTTTTTCCTGCTCTTTTGTGAATTCTGTAAGCCACCTGATAACAATGGCCCAGAACTGAGCCTCTGACAGGTTTCTTATCTGCTCATCTGTCAGGTTCTCTATCTGCTGCCTGGTGAGCTGTGTCACCGGGATTTCTATAGTTGTCTGCCTCATTTTGACAGATGCGTTTTGTTTTCTTGGGCCGGCTGTATGGAGCAGTGCCTGTGTACGCGTCACAAGTCAGCGACCGGCGCCTGTCTGCGACCTATTTCGCAGCCCTGTGGTGCTTTCTTTGGGGGCGGGGGTCCAAGATGGATTCACACAGTTATTCAGCTAGGAGACCGGGATCCGTCCTCCCGCCCCCCTGGGCCTCACTGTTCAAGGCGATGCGGTGGCCGCTCTCCCCAGCGCCGGGGTCGCGCACCGCCAGGGGCTTGACCGCAGCCGGGATTCCTCGCCGCCCCGCCGCTCCAGGTGCGACCGCAAACAGCGCTGCCCTCTTTAACTCTTACCTGCCCAAATGGCACCGCTGGTTTATAACTTCATATGTTGGGCTTCCGTGTAGTTTTATTTTCTGGAATTTCTAGTTATCCTTTGTTTTGAAGTAGTTGTATTCCTCTCTAGTTGTAGAGGGAGACCTAGCGTGTCCGTCTAAGCCTCCATCTTGGCCGGAAGTCAACATTTTTTTTTTTTTAATTTAGGGAGTTTGGAAGCAATCTAATTCATTTTTCTCAATCTCTACTATTAGTTAATTTTTTGTTCTAAGGGGCTGTTCAATGCATTTTAGGATGTATAGTTGCAACATCCCTGGCCTTTATCCACTAGATGTCTGTAGCACCTCACTCTACTTAATTGTGACAACCAAAAATGTCTCTTTGGCATTTCCAAATTTTCTCTAAGGAGGGGAAAAAGAGGGCAGAATCCCCCCCACCCTGCACCTGTTGAAAACCACTTAGCTAAATCAGCCTGTTTTAGAGACGACAAATCAGAGGTCCAGTTGTAGTAAGTAATGTGCCCAAGACCAAAGTCATTATATCAGATTATGAATGAAAAATAGCCTATCTAACTTGGAGGAACTACTGATCAATCCAAAACTTATTTTTCTTTTGTTTTTTGAAAATATAGTTCTTGATGATAGAAAGTGGTCCCTGTTTCTTCTGTCTTTACACGACTAACCAAATACAACTGCCACTACTGTTAAACTGTGGCAAAGACATAAATTACTAATAGTACTTTGAAAGCTAAAACAAGTTTTAAAGCAATTGAAACTTAACCGAATTGATAAGAAAGATATATAAAATTACTTGGTTTTGAGTTCTGTCTTATTATGGCTTTATGCTCCTTACCTACCTCTTAAATTTCTACTGATAGTAAGGATAAAAAAAATTTGTCACATATATTTCTAATCCAGACCCCTTATTGCAGAGTTGCCAAAATGAAAGCCCAGTAAAAGACCTAATTTGTCCTCATTTATCCATTTGAGTAATGACAGAGTTGTAACTATGACTGAGCTTCCTGAAGCCTAGTCCAGGTGTTTTTCTATTATAGCATGTTTACCTTTGTTTTCATAGCCAAGTTATGCAGTATAGTTGTCTTCAACAGCTTGTCAAATTTTATTCTAGAGTAATAATTAATTATTTGTGTGCTTGCACAGATAATATCTGCTACGTACGACTACATTATTTATTCCATATGCATTTATTCAGTGTCTACTTTGACCAAGGTTGTACTAGGCTGTGGGAGATGATAAGGAGCCAAACAGACCCTGTGGTGCTGGTCCTGCCCCCAGGATACTCACAACCAAGGATACAGATTCAAGTTTGAGGCTTCTCTGTATCACATGAGAAAAGATGCACTGGTTTATTCTTGTATTATTCATTCAGCAGCATTTTTGAGTGCTTATTGTGAGCCAGGCATTGGCACAGTGTACTCTGTCCTTTTTGCTCAGACAATAAAGCTGGGAGGGAATGGAGGTGCTAGTGAGTGGGCCCTCAGACTCCACCAGAGATGTGTGAAAAATATCAGTGCCTGTGCTGACAAGAGGATGGCCATGCTTTTTAAACGTTATTGAGAGTGAGACTGTTACAGAAACAGGGGAGTCCAAAAACAAACCCCAGAGTTTGCGGCTGGGAGATAGGGAGCGGGAAGCAGCTTTCAGGATGCCCTTGCATGCCTAGAGCTAGTGACTGGATACATTGTTGCAAAGATCCGCTTTACTTCTAAGACTCAGGAAGATGGGAGGGATCTTGGACTGTGGGCTGGTAGGGAAGAAGCAGACAGAGCTTATGTAGGGTTCTGTGAATGGTCAGGACTGTTTGCAACACCCACTGCGTGAGAGGATGCAGGGGGAGAGAGGAGGCAGGGAGGGAGAGAAGGAGCTGTGGACATATTTTTTGGGGCTGACTCTGGCTCTAGGAGGCTCTCTCTCTCTCAGGCTCTCTCTGGCCCTCACGCCCTCACTCTCTGGCTCTTGTGGGCTCTCTCCATCTGGCTAGGAGAAGGGATCTCCAGGCTGCTTTAAGAAGAGGCTCTTGCCAGGCTGCTTGGAGAAGGAGAGGAGATCCATGCGGTTTTCAGGAAGAAGGCAGTTTACAAGGAGGCTGAGAATCCAGGCGGTCCTGCATTGAGAGCTGGAGGGCACCACAGCACAGAAAGGACCTCCCCAATCAGAACTGAGTGATTGGCAGCTGCTGGTAAAGCTGAACTGTGACTAGGAAGTAGGGAAACGGTGTTTCTGACTTTCCTAAGACTGGCCAGGTCTGGGAGGGGGAGGCAGAACCATGTGTAAATAAACAATTCTTTTTCTTTTCACCAAACTCTGGTATTCAGAGTTATAATTCTGGTGGCGGGCAATCAGGCCCCTAACTAAACAGCCCGTGGGTTCTGTTTCAATCGGAGCAGCCCAGGGGTTCTGTTACAAGACTACCTCCATCAAGTCCTTAATTGACAAGCATTATTGTTCTGCTCCATAGATGGTACATGAGAATCTGGGAGTGCAAGGTCGCACAGTGGCAGGCTGAAGTTACCTTTATGCCAGTTCTAGTCTTTGTCAGCTTGATCATATAGCACTCCCTCCAGAGACCATGTGTCACAGGTGAAGAAACAGCCAAGGTCTTAATCAACCCCATGGAGGGATGAGCGATGTCTTCAGGGTTATGTTATATCTGTATTGTTTATGTGGCCGCTGTTAGCATATGGCACAGAAGAAAGATAGGTTCACTTTTTGAAAATTGAAAAATCTCTGTCTTCACCTTTGAATGTTCTCCCTGAGTGTTGCATCTCAAGTGAAGATCATAAATTCTCCAAAATACATAGGTCCTTCATATGAGCATTAAGAAAGTTCTCCAACTTTTCCTTGGTCTGTATAACTAAAAATGTCAGTCAAGACTGAAAGTAAATATAAATAATTTATAAATTGTTTTAAGAGATTATTTAATTCACTCATGTTCTTTAAATTATTCTGATTTTTATCTAATCTACTTCAAAATTTCCATACTGAAGTTTCCTAGAATTAAATAAATGTACTGGTTTCTTTTATATCCCTCCTCAGGATCACACTTTCCTACAAGCAATGATGAACTTCTTCTGGGACTAAAAATAAGGAAATCTTTTAAAGAGGGAACAGAAAATTGAGTTTTTAAATTTGTTTTTGTTTCCAGATTTTGAACTTACTCTCACCCCCTACCAGGCATAAAATAAAAACTTAAATGAATGGCCTGGGGTGTACCTCTCACACCTATTTCTTTTTTAACTTGTTTATAGGAACAACCAAAGTAGAAGAATGCTCATGAATGTTATAGATCAGGGCTTTCAACTTTGTCAACTCTTTGATAACATATTTGGAACATCCACCTTAGTATCTTGAAATGAAATTAATAGGTAAATAACTACTTATACACACTTTTGAAAAAAAATCAATATAATACCCATATATAATAAAATGGAGAAATAAATGGAAGGTAATTTATAATAAAATGATAGGTATTTGAAAGTGTTTGGACATAATTAGTCTAGAAAATAAAATGAAGTAGTTAGATGCTTATATCTATATGTGAAAGTGACCAATACAAATGCTGACACAATTGGCTTGTGTCACAGAAGGGAAGGGGTGTCTTTGAGTAGCTTATGTCATTCTCCTCAATGACATAATTTTCTGAAATGTGAGCAATAATTGCTGAAGTTTCACACAAATTCTTCAGTTTACACACAGGTACATCTTGGGAAGGACATTAACTACTTTTTGATTATATAAAAAATGGAGTTATGCTCAAGATTTAGAGAAGCATAAATAGGTTTTCATATATATGATTGTCAAATGAGACTGACTCTCACCTTTGCAGTACCCTATTTTATTTAAAAAAAATTTAAAATAGAAATTGAGAAAGAAAATTAGTTTTAGTACATAGGGTTTACCCATATATGGTTTGGCTATGTAATGTGTGAGTCCTTGTATGAAAACTTTTTTCTCATCGTTTCTACTTTAAATGCATGTTATAAGCTGTCTTCTTGCTCAGTTCAGTTGTTGCTCTGCGTAACTTTTGAGGTTTTGGGTGAGAATGGGGAAGGGATAGGATTCCAGTATGTTCTTAAGGCTTGAATATGATGTAAGAAGCAACAAGAATTCAAATTTCCACAAAATACTGTTTTATTTTATTTATTTTTAATCATCATCCAAGGACATTATTTCATTGCTTTTAGAGAGAGAGGAAGTGAGGAAGGAAGGAAGAAAGAGAAATATTAATATGACAGAGAAACATGGATGGGTTGCCTCCTGTATGCGCCCAGACTGGGGATCATATACGCCTAGGATCAAACCCACTACCTAGTTATGTGCCCTGACTAGGAATGCAACCGGCAACCTTTTGGTTATGGGACAGTGCTCCAACCAGCTGAGCCACACCAGCCAGGGACACAAGTATAATACTATTTTAATGGTGTTTGACAAACTAGTCAACATTCAGAGAATGAAATTTAATATATAAGATGAATATAAAGTGATGTCTATAAATGGACTTGTAAGGACTAAAAATTAAATATGGCTCATGTACTGATATTATACACCTACAATTTTGGGTTTATTATTGGTTTGGTGACCATTACTATCTATGAGAGATAGAAAGACATATTCCTCTTTCAGTTCAATTTGTTTGCCATTGTGTAATTAGAATAAAGTATAATTTAGGTTGTGTTTAAAGAGCAGCACTTGTGGTCTAATGAAGTTTTTATAACGCAAAGGAGGGGAGAGTAGACAAACCCATTAGGTAACTTATAAGTGTCTAGGCTTTTGATGTTCAAATGTGAGGATGAGGAAAATATGGGAATATAAGAGCGTGGCTTAGTGGGTTTAGCCTCTGACACTGTCTGCATTGAGGATGGAGTTCAAAGCCTGGTGCCTTTCTGAACTGTCTATAGATTACAGTTCACAGGAGGTAGGTATTGATTTTGGGGGTGAGCACTAAGCCATTTTCTTGATCATTGCCTGTATGTGCTGAACTTTGGTAGTCTTCCTAAGTAGTTTACAAAAATCAGACCTACAGATTTTTAGTTATTCTTCTTTGATATCATCTCTGACCTTTTACTTTTTTTTTTTTGGCCTTTTATCTTGTTTCATTTTATTTCTATAGGCTAGCTGTGGAAACACCTGGGCAGAATACAGTCATTGGTTTATCAACTAATATGGATTTACACCAAAACCAGAAGTAAAGGAAGCAGAGAAAATTGGTATATTAAATTGTTGGGGCGGAGGAAGAAACTGCCGGTCCCTCAGGAGAATCCACTTGTTTTAAGGGCCCCCACAGTCCTAGAACATCCTCAGAGCCACCCACTTTGGGAGCGACAGCCAGGGCAACAGCTAGAGAGGTGCCAGTTCTATATGGAAGTGGAAGAAGTGCCTGGAAAAGGGGTGAGTGTGGAGCAAGCAGCATTGTTCCCTCTCAGACCCCTCCCCCAAATGCACTGCCACAACATGGTGAAATGAGTTGCTGGTACTGATGACTACCTAAGGCTCTGCCCCTTACAACATAACAAGTGCACCAGCTCTACCTAAGACACAGAGGCAAACAAACACATGAGGCCGTCAAGATGAGGAGACAGAGAAGTATGGCCCAAAAGGGGGATTGGATCAAGGTTCCAGTGGGAGAACTAAGTGACGAAGAGATAGCCACCTAACAGACATAGAGTTCAAAACACTGGTGACAAAGATGCTTACAGGCTTGACACACTTAAGTATGGCAAATGCGTAAGCAGAGAAGTGAAGGCTATGCTAAATGAAACGAAGAAAAATCCACACAAAACCAATGGTAAATGGAAGGAAACAAGGGTTCAAATCAATGATTTGGAACGTAAGGAAGAAAAAGACAGTGAGTAAACCAGTACAGAATGAGGAAACAAAAATTGAAAAAATGAAGAGAGGCTTAGGAACCTCTGGGACAATTTTAAATGTGCCAACATCCTAATCATAGGGGTGCCAGGAGGAGAAGAGGAAGAGCAAGAAATTGAAAACTTATGTGAGAAAACAATGAGAGAAAACTTCCTAAATTTGGCGAAGGAAATAGACATACAAGTCCAGGAAGCACAGAGAATTCCAAACAAGCTAGACCCAAAGAGGACCACACCAAGACACATCATCATGAAAATGCCAAAGATTCAAGAGAGAGAATCTTAAAAACAGCAAGAGAAAAGCAGAGAGTTACCTACAAAGGGGTGCCTATAAGACTATCAGCTGATTTCTCAAAAGACACTTTGCAGGCAAGAAGGGACTGGCAAGAAGTATTCAATATGATGAAAAGCAAGGACCTACAACCAAGATTACTTTATTCAGCAAAGCTGTCATTTGGAATGGAGGGACAGATAAAGTGCTTCTGAGACAAGGTAAAGCTAAAGGAGTTCATTATCACCAAGCCATTATTATGATATATGAAATGTCAAAGGGACTTACTTAAGAAAAAGAAGATCAAAATGACAATAAACACAACTATCAATGGCTGAATCTAAAAAATAAAAACAAAATTCAACTAAGCAAACTAGAATAGGAACAGAATCATAGGTATGGGGATCATTTGGAGGGTTATCAGCTGGGAGGGGGAAGGGGGAGAAATAGGGAAATGGTGCAGGGACTAAGAAGCATAATTGGTTGGTACAAAATAGGTGAAGTCAAGAATAATATAAGAAAGGGTGAAGCCAAAGAACTTATATGCACGACCCATGGACATGAACTAAGGGGGGTGGGATTGCTGGAGGGAGGAGGAATACTGAGCAGAGGGGAGCAAAGGGAAAAAAATGGAGACTACTGTAACAGCATTAATCAATAAAATATACTTAAAAAAAGATTAGCTGAATAAAATTTACTGTTAGTTCCCTGTTAGCTCTCTTACATAAGAGTTTGAGTTTGTTATTTTCCAAGGTGTAAGTATAGTGAAACTTGACATTTTGCTAGCTTTTGAGAAGATGGCAAATTCTGAGCTTTCTTTGCTAAATTATATTCAGTAATTTAAGATGAAAATTAATTGGAAATAAATGGTTATTACTGACAATTACTATAGAGTGAAAAAAGAAACCCAAAGAACAAATCATACAGTTAGGTGGCAATGTTTCCTTTTTCTTTTAAAAGGTTTGACTAAATGTAATTAAAATATGAAGAGGTTTCATGCGGCCTTATTTAGATCTAGCCAGATGAAAAACAACTAGGAAAAGTAAATTAGAAACCGGTTTGAGGTGAAGATCCAGCACCCGTCTATAATTGAAACGTACCTTCCAACCCATGAGCAGACAGTTACTGGTTTTTCTAGGGCTGCTGAGCGAACAATGGAGTGCTCTCCAGAGTTTCCCAAGACAAGCTTCAAGGGTCAGGAATATCAGTGTCTTCTGGGGCCCTGAGCAGGTAACTTGAGTAGGTGAAGTGGCTTGGGTTTGGGGTGACTGGGAGTCCTGGGCTTGTGGAGTACAGCACACACCTGTAGGGCCTGTGGATTGGTGCCTTCAGGAGTTCGTCTTTTGTTGCCAGGCCTAGTTTGTATGTTTCTTTGTTTTTCCCCCCAATTGAAGTCAGAAATCCAATTATTTAAAATGTGTGTGTAATTTTCTGGGTTTTAAATAGTATGAGGAACACACAAAACATCTGCAGGACTGAATTGGATTCAGATTGCAAGTCTGAGACTTCTGGCATATGCACTAAGAGCAGAGAGGCAAGGAAGTTGGGGAGAGAAAGGGCTGTTTCAGCAAGTTCAGAGCACCTTGGCATTTCTTTGCCTATGTGATGTGTAAGGAATTGATCATGGGGCTCAGCTCTGTGAAGAGGCTGTAAGCCTGACATGATGCCCAGGTAGTCCTGAACCTGAGAGCATTCAGCACCTGCTTGCAGGATATCAGAAAAGGAAAGATATCCAGCACTCTACTTTCCACTCAACCTGTAGCATCTTAGTTAGTCTCAGCTCATTCCACTGCAGAGCCATCTCTCCCTTTTTTGTCTTATGAACTTATAACAGTATCTGAAGCATAGGTTCCCAGAATTGAGGCTATTTTATATACCAATAAAACTGTATGTGAGCTTCTAGAGAGCTGCTAACATTTTATTTTCTGCGAACAGATAAAAAAGAAACCAGCTATCTCATATAATTCCTCTCAAGATCACCTTAACAACAAAAATGTAGGTGGGAAATCACTTTAGAACAATAGTTTTTCGTTCCAAGAAAGGATAGGTGGCAGACTTTAGAAAACAGACACAGAAGACCGAAAGCGAGCTATGATGAAAATTCTCAGATGTGAAAAGTTTTGGTATAATTAAAAACTTATTTTTATGATATCACACTGTGATATCAGTGCTTCATATAAATTATCTTTATATGGATCTTTCAATTTGGGGCTCTGTGGGTGATACTTGAAATAAAGATGTGACGTCCAGTTGTCCCAGTACTTTGGTTTTTTAATAGCAACTTGAAAAAAAAGTTACATGTAAATATTGAGAAAAAGGGGAAACTAGTTTCCTCAACTTGTACTTTGCATAATATAGGGTGATTGTAAGTCTTAATAGTTTTAAAAATAAAATAGTGTGTTTGCTGTCTTTAATATTTGTCTCCAGTGTCCTGCATTGTGGCGCTCAGAGAGATGAAGGTGCTCTGTGTTTAGGGATTCTGTGTTGATAGGTCTTGTGGATGGTTTGCCTTGGTCCTTTCGGGTTAGCACCATCTCCTGCTCCACTTCTTTCCTTGCTGTCTTTGGTGTCTTCTTCTTTCACCTGAGTTTCATCTTAGTCTATTTCATATTTTTGCTCATTCTTTATCAGCAGTTTTTGTTTAGTTTCTCAGAATTCCTAAACATCTGTTTTTACACTTAAAAATGTTTACATCTCTGAGTAAATGTTAAAAATGCCCCAGGTGGCTCTGACTCCTTGCTCAGCGTTTTATGTAATAGCCGTGTGAACATAGGCATCTTATTTCACTTAACTCAGCTTCCTCATCTGTGAGGTGGGGATGACAAAGGGTTGTTATGAAGATCTAATTACTTTCTAAGCATAAAACTTTTATTTTTAATACGTTATTTATTTATTTTTTAGTCCTCACATGATGATATGCTTTTTATTGAATTTAGAGGGAGAGGGGGAGAGAGATTGAGAGAGAGAGAGAGAGAGAGAGAGAGAGAGAGAGAGAGAGAGAGAGAGAGAGAGAGAAGCTAGCTAGAAAAATGGCCCTATGGCCCTAGGGTGCAGGGTGTGGTGAAAGGACAGTATGGAGACCTTGTGGGTAGGGAGAATAATAGGCAATGAGGGTGCAGAAGAGAGAGTGGGAGTGAAGGAGGAGACATGAACCACTGAGAGAACTTTGTGTTTAAGCTGACCTGGCAAGCCCTTCCAGGGCTTGGGCAGAGGGTTGACATGGATCAACTTTGTCTTAAGATATTCGTGTGGCTATGGAGTGGAGAACTGGGGCTTAGGAACAACTGCTAGGAGGGCTATAGAACGTGAGTTAGCTCTGACTCCAGCAATATAAGTGGTGAGGAGTGGCTATATCCTGAATGTGTTGTGAAGGTAGGGACAAGGGGATTTCCTGATTGACTGCATGTGGTTGAAAGAGGAGTTCATCGTGGGTCCATGGTTTCTGGCACAAAGGAGGGTTGCCATCTGAGATGGAGAAGATCTTGGATGGGGCAGGCGATTGTTGTGAGACTAACACCACTTAGTATGGGTCAGGCTTTTAGAACAGGATCTGCTCATGGCAAGTATTCAAAAATGTTAGCGTCTCTCATTAGCAGTAGCTGTAATAGCAATTGAATGCCTTTACCTTTTTCCTGATCTCCTCCCAATGTGTCCTTCTGATGCTCCCTATGAGGATTAGGTGGCAGGGAGTAGTCACTGAGCCTGGCAGCAGTCAGGTGAGCTGGGCTCACTGTTGCCTCTTACTCATTTATAGTTCAGGATAAATCATTTACCCCTCAGCCCCACTAGTGTCGTGGAAAACTGACATGAGAAAATGGGCAGAAAAATAGGTTGTGGATCTGAAAAACTAAGATATACAATGTATGATTATATTTGGGCCATTGATCCAGCAAAAATAAATATGATGTATGCTGGCTGCATAGGGGTTTTATTTTAAACATTTTTTATTCTTTATTTTATTTAGTTTATTTTTTGGTGATAAAGGAAATACGTCTTTATTCAAAAGCAGTCACTTAAGCCTATCAAGTCACAGCTTTAATCACTTAAACCTATCAATTAAGGCTAAACTCTTAAAACCTGGGTTCTCCTATCATTCCCCCTGTTAGTTTTTAGTTTTCTTACTTCTAAGGGTTAATTTACAAACTAAAACAACATAATATACAAGAGCGACACAATTTTGGAACAATGGCAGTCTTCTGCCTTAGAGATTGTCCCCTCTAGAACACCCAAAGAATAAACCTGCCACCATCTGCCAGGCCAGCCCAATCCTATCCTAGGCTGTGTAGGAGTTCCTTCCCTTCCAGAATACTGTCCACTGGGAAACGCAGACAGCTGTAGCACAATCACCAAACATCCTCAAGGAGGAAGAGTCCGAGAGCCAGAGAGAACCAGTCTAGGAGCCAGAGACCCCACATTTTTTACTTTTTATCAAAGTGATATGTAAATCTGATAGCAAATGGAAGAATCTGGAAAAGTTTATGATAATAAACAATAGTTACATGCCCACCTCTCCCTATCCCCAGTTTTCTTATTCCTTAGAGGCAACGTCTTTTCTGTTTTAGTGCTTTTTCTGGCTTCCTCTCACCTCCCTTCTCTCCTCCCCTGTGAAGGAATGCCGACACCTGGACCTCACTGCTCTGCTGCATCTCGGCTCAGTGGTCTATTGGAGTGGGCCCAGGACACCATCATGTACCATCTTTTATTATGAAATTTCCATATTGTTAGACATATACTTTTTTCTCTCCTGAAATTTGTCTTCAGATAATGCTGCACTAAACATCCATGAACATATTTTATTCAGCCATTCCCACATTGCTGAGCATTAACTGTTTTCATTTTTTTCTTCTCAAACAATGCCAGAATAACCATCCTCAATTTGTTTGTTCTTCACACTGGTGCTTTTATTTTTGGGACATAGGTTCCCAGGAGCGGATTCTTGGGTTAATGGGTATATGTAGCTTTATATCAATAGATGTTTTCAGAGTCATTTCTTTTTGAATAATATGTTTGTTTATTTTTGACAAAAATTGTATATATTTGTTCTGCAACATGAAGTTTTGATACATGTATACATTGTGAAATGATTACTGAAATCAAACTGCCACATTAATTATCTTCCATAGTTACCTTTGTGTGTGTGTGTGTGTGGCGAGAATACTTGATATTTACTTTCTTAGGAATTTCAAGTACATAATATATTATTATTAACTACAGTGACCCTGCTATACATTAGTTTTTCAGTATTTATTCATCTTACAACCAAAAGTTTGTACCTTTTGATCAATGTCTCTTCTCTTCCTCCACCTCCCAACCTCTGGTAACCACCATTTTCCTCTGTTACTTTGAATTGGACTTTCTTTTTCTTTTTTTAGATTCCACAAATAAGAGATCATGTGATAGTTGTCTTTCTGTTTCTGGCTTATTTACTTAGCATAATGTCCTCCACGTTCATCCATGCAAATGGCAAGATTTCCTTCTTTTATGAGACTGAATAATATTCCTGTGTGTGTGTCTCGTTTTCTTTATCCCTTCATCTGTTGATGGAGACTTACCTTGACTGCTGTGAATAATGTTGCAATGAAGATGGGAGTGCAGATTTCTCTTTGGGATAGTGATTTTATTTCCTTTGGTTATACATCCAGATGTGGGATTGCTGGATCAATTTTTATTTTTTTTGGAACCTCCTTACTGTTCTCCATAATGGCTACACAACTTTACATTCCCACCAATGTGCACAAGCGTTCCTTTGTGTGTACATCCTTGCCAACACTTCTGACTTTTTGATAATAACTATTTTAACTAACTAGTGAGGTGATGATATCTCATTGTTGTTTTGATTTTCATTTCTCTGATGATTAGTGATGTTGAGTATCTTTTCACATACCTATTGACTATTCATATACCCTCTTTGGAAAGTGTCTATTCAGATCCTTTGTCCATCTTTTATTTTTATTTTTTGCTGTTGAGTTGAATTGTATGAGCTTTAATACAGTTTGGTTTTTCTTTCCTTTGAGCCCTATTCAAATATAATTGACATATAACATTGTGTAAGTTTAACATGTGTAATGTGTTGATTTCATATTACCCCCTTACCAAAAATGTGGCTTGTTAATATTTTCCATCTTTCTTTTGGTTGCCTTTTCATTTTATTAATTGTTTTCTTTGCTGTGCAAAAACTTTTTAGTTTGGTGTAGTTTCACTTGTTTATTTTGCTTTTGTTTTATGTGCTTTTGGTTTTACATCCAAAAAATTAATGAGAAGACCAATGTTAAGGACCTTTTACCCTATATTTTCTTCTAGGATTTTACAGTTTCAGGTCTTACATTCAAATATTTTATCCATTTTGAGTTGATTTTTGGGTATGGTGTAAGAAAATGGTTTAATTTTATTCTTTTGCACATGGATATCTAGTTTTCCCAACATCTTTTATTGAAAGGACTGTCTTTTCCCCATCATATATTATTGTTGCCTTTTAAAAAAATTAGTTGACTGAATATGCATGGGTTTGTTTCTGGATTTCATATTTGTTCCACTGGTCTATGTGCATATTTTTATGCTGGTGCTATATGGTTTTTGTTACAATAGCTTTGTATTATAGTTTGAATTCAGGAAGCGTCATGCCTCCAGCTGTGTTCTTCTTGCTCAAGATTGCTTTAGCTGTTAGGGGTCTTTCGTGGTTCCATATAAATTTTAGATTTTTAAAAAAATTTCTGTGGAAAATGCCATTGGAATTTTGATAGAGAATGCATTGAATTTATTTGTAGATTGCTTTGGGTAGAATGAGCATTTTAACAATATTATTTCTTCCAATCCACAAACATGGGCTATTTTTCTGTTTATTTGTGCCTTCATTGATGACTTTCATATATATATTTTACAATATACAGAGTTTTCACTTTCTTGGTTAAATTTATTACTAAGTATTTTATTCTTCTTTGCTGCTATTATAAATGGAATTGTTTTCTTAATTTTCTTTTTTGGATGATCATTGTTAGTGTTTAGAAATGCAGCTAATTTTTGTTTGTTGATTTCATAATTGCAATGTTACTGAATTCATTTATTTGTTTTAACAGTTTTTTGGTGGTATCCTTTTGGTTTTCTACATATAAGATCATGTCATCTGCAAACAGGTAATTTTGCTTCTTCCTTTTGGATTTGGATGTCTTTCATTGTTTTTGCTTAATTACTCTGGGTATGACATTCAGTACTGTGTTGAATAAAAGTGACAATAGTGGGCACCCTAATTTTATCCCTGATCTTAGATGAAAACCTTTCAGCTTTTTATCATTGAGTTTGAGGTTAGCTATGAGCATGTCATATAGGATTTTCATTATTTGGAAGTACATTTCTTTCATTTTTTAATTTTATTTATTTATTTTTAGAGAGGGGGAAGGAGGGAGAAACAGAGGGAGAGGAACATCGATGTGAGAGAGAAACATTTATCAGTTGCTGCTTGTACATGTCCTGAATGGGGTCCTAACTGCAACCCAGGCCTGTGCCCTGATTGGGAATCAAACCAGTGACCTTCGCTTTGTGGGACAATGCCCAACCAAATGAACCGCACCAGTAAGGGCTGGAGGTACATTTCTTAAATAGCTAATTTGTTTAAAGATTTTATAGTGAAAAAATGTTGAAATTTGTCATTTGTTTTTTTCTGCATCCTAGATGCTCATATGATTTTATCCTTCATTCTATTCATGCAATATATCACATTTATTAATTTATGTTTAATCATCTTTGTGTCCCAGGATAAATCCCACTTGATCATGGTGTATGATTCTTTATGTGTTATTGAATTTGGTTTTCTAGAATTTATCTTTTTGAGGAGTTTTGCATTTATGTTTATCAGGGATATTGGCCTGTAATTTTTCTTTTCTTGTAGTGTCCTTGCCTGGCTTTCTTATCAGGGTAATGCTGACCTGGTAAATGAGTTTGGGGAGTTCCTCCCTCTTCAATTTTTGAAAGAGTTGATGAAGCACTGGTATTAAGTCTTTTAGTGTATGGTAGAATTCACAAGTGAGGTCATATGGTCCTCGACTTTTCTTTCATAAGAGATTTTTAATTACTGATTCAATATTCTTACTAGTTATCAGTCTGTTCAAATCTTCTATTTCTTCATGATTTAGCCTTGCTATGTTTCTAGGAATTTATTTCTTATTGGTCTATGTTGCTAGGAATTTATTTATTT
Organism: Furipterus horrens; assembly: GCF_987537825.1. Taxonomy (NCBI): domain Eukaryota; kingdom Metazoa; phylum Chordata; class Mammalia; order Chiroptera; family Furipteridae; genus Furipterus; species Furipterus horrens. Next base: position 47,829,381 of record NW_028327178.1, on the reverse strand, counting down.
TATGTTATCAAGTTTGTTGGCATATCATTGTTGGTAGTAGTATCTACTGATTCTTTGTATTTCTGTGAAATCAATATAATGTCTCTTTCATTTATGATTTTATAGATTTGAGTCTTCCTTTTTCCTTAATCTAGTTAAGGTCTTATAACTTTGTCTTTTAAAAAATCAACTCTTCCTTTCATGGATCAGTTTCATTGATCCTTTTTATTGTGTTTCTAATCTCTATTTTATTCCTCCTTTGATGTCTGTTATTTCCATCCTTATGCTAACTTTGGGCTTAGTTTGTTCTTT